>NC_133620.1:289329148-289447076 GCF_048593235.1 Sminthopsis crassicaudata
GTCTTATTTGAGGAGGAATTCACTACTGATAAAGGAGTCAATTATATATTTATTTTTATATAGCTCATTGGTTAGACTAAAAGGAAGTCAGGATGACCTGAGTTCACATACTTCTTCTGTCACATATTGACTATGTCACATATTGACCCTGAACAAATTACTGAAACTCTGTGTTCCCCAGGCAACTTTCTAAAGACTATAATTTGCAGAAAAGTGCATTAATAAAATTTTCTCACCTGAGAGTTCCTTACACATGAAACCAATGATTAAGGTCCTATACTACCTATCTTATTAATAGGGTTCCATGTGCAACTACCTTTGTCTCCCTCCTTTACAGATCCTCTACATGAATGGGTTCCTTTAATATAATATTAACTATTTGGGAGTAGGGACTTTCTTATTTGTTGTGTTTGTAACCCCACTACTGGCACAGTGGCTGGCACATTGTTAGAGCTTCATTTTGCCTCAGTTTCCCCATCTGTAAAATGAGCTGGAGAAGGAAATGACAAACCACTCCAGTGTCTTTGCCCAAAAAAGTTCCAAATGGGGTCATTGACAGGACTGAAATAATTGAACAAAAATGGGCCAAGCATTGTGCTAAGCTCTCAAGATACAAAAAGAGACAAACAACAGTTCCTGCCCTTAAAGAGTTTATAATTTAATGGGGAGACAACACACCAGCACATACACAAAGCAAGCTATGTACAGGATAGACAGGAAATAATTAAAAGAGGGAAAACACTGGAATTAAGAGAGATTATGCCCTTCCCCTCCTCAAGAAAATGTTTAAAACTATGTGTCAAAAATACAGGTTATGAAAGGGAAACCCCAAATTCATTCAAGGAGGCACCTTGGGAAGTGGGAAGAATGTTAGATTACTTGATGAAAAAAGATTTTAGTTTAAGTCTTGGCTCTGCTATTCAGAGCGGCAGTATGATAAAAATGGAAGGACTAGGGTCAGCTCTAGTGTCAGTTTAAATCCTACCTTTGTCATTACCTGGCTGACCTTGAACAAATTATTAAACTTATCTAGACCTCAGTTTCCTGTTCTTTAAATGGTATTGTACCAAATTTCCTCTCATGACTTTTCAGGTCTCCTAGAGATGAGAACTATAGCCAGAACTCTCTCCCCCTGCTCATATAACATAAACCTGAGGGCCCTGTCAGTCAAGGTATGTACCCAACTCCCTTTCTGGCTCTTCAGTTATTGTTCAGTCATTTTTTTTTAGTCATGTCTTATGCTTCATGACCTCATTTGGGGTTTTCCTGGCAAAGATATTGTAATGGTTTGCCATTTCCCTGTCCAGCTCATTTTGCAGACCAGCAAACTGAGGCACATAGGCTAAATTGACTTGCCCCAGGACTACATCACTAGTAAGTGTCTGAGGCTGAATTTGAATTCAGGTCTGTCTGCCTCCAGGCTGTGCACTGTATTCACTGTGCCACCTAGCTGTCCCTTTTCTCACTTAACATCCCATTAATCCCAACTCTGTGGCCTTGGGAAAGACAATTAAAGTTCTTCTAAAGTTCCTATTTTCTTCATGGAAGTAATAATCTTGCACTGTTATGGGAATCAAATGAGATAATGGGTGAAAAGTACTTCGTAAAACTTAAAGGGGTAGTATAAATGTGGGCTATTAAAGGCCATAGAGTGAAACCCAGTGCTTTATCCAGGGGTGACAGCTGAGCTCCTAGTGAAGCTGATTTGAAACCATGTTTTCTGCCTCCAAGTTCAGGACCTTGCCCAATGTATAACACTGCCTTAAAATGTTACCAAGCCTATATATGATATTTAGAGGACCTTTTTTTCACCATTTTTCTGGACATACAGATAGATACACTAAAAGGGTCACCTAGAGGACAAGATAAAAAGTTCTCTTGATGGTTGTAGCTACTCATAAAGTCTCCTTGTATTATATATTCATAGATTTAAGATTGCAAGGGATCTCCAAGGTTGTTGAGTCTAACTTCTTCATTTTTAAGATGAGCAAACTGAGGCATAAAACATGACTTTCTTAGGATCACACAGATAATATTTAAAGACATAGTTATCCAAGGATATTAACAAGTGGATTTTGGAAGGGTAAATCAGTTATTTATTAAGAATATGAAAAATGCTCTAAATCATTATTGTGTAAAAACACATATTAAAACAACTCCGAGGTACCATCTCATACTTATCAAATTGACTAAAATGATAGAAATTGAAAATGACAAATATTGGAGAGGTTGTGGAAAAACTGGGATACTGACACATTTTTGGTGGAATTGTGAACTGACCCAACCGTTTTGAAGAGCAATCTGGAATTATGTGTAGAGTTAAAAAACTGAATATGCTTTCAACACAGGCAGACAGAGAAAGACAGAGAGAGAGAGACAGAGAGACACAGAGAGAGAGACAGAGAAATGTTCTTCTCTAATGTGGGATTGGAAGATGGAGAGGGAGGATCAAAACAGAGTTAAATCTAGTTCTTCATGAGTCCTTGTTCAGTGCCTTATGCATTATACCAGTATGACTCTCATCCGTTTTAGGGGTTCAGAGTTAGAAACACAAATGGGAATTTAGAATGAGAGGTGGCTAGAGCAAGGAGCAACAAGGAGCACCCCATTGAAGGTTCTCTTGGCAAAGGTACTGGAATGGTTTGCCATTTCCTTATTCAGCTCATTTTACATTTGGCAAATAGGGTTAAGTGACTTGCCCAGGGTCACACAGCTGGTATGTGTCGGAAGCCAGATGAATCTTCTTGACTCTAGGCCTAGAACTATAGCTGTCTCTATACATATTAGACATGTAAGTATACAATCTATGATAGAGATAACAGAAAATGTGTACTAGAGACAACATGGTAGAGTGGAAAAAGCCCTGAATTTAACAGTCAAATTCTGATCCTGCCCCTTACTTGTGAAATAATTTTTTCATCTTCAAAATTAGGATAATAATATTCATGCTGTCTAACACATGCCTACTGTGAGGAAAGCATGTGAGGTGCCTTATGTAAGTACTGAAGAGTGGTTGCACTCTATTGGGCTAGAGGGGCTTTGGGATATTGTTCTCTTTCCCTTCCCACCATTGCATACACACACCTCCACTGGACTGTTGGTACCAGGAAGTACTTCAAAGGTCAGTTAGGAATCTTCTCTTTGGGCACATTCCTGAGTTATAAATCATCTTAGCTTAGGTTGTGATGTTCTGCCTCAGTTTCCCTGATGGCAACCCCACTTCCTGGCCATTAGGACTGAGAGAATTAGGGCTGCGGAGCTCTGGCCACTCTGGTATCCCAAAGAGTCATAAAACTCCAGATGGCTTATCTCAAATAGATGGTACTCTCTCTTTCTGGCCCAGACTTCTTGTCTCCTGCTTGACTAGCTTCTTCACTCCCAACTTATCAGAATTTATGATCCTTCCTTCTTCACCCCCAACCTGTCAGAATTAAAAAGTTATGGTCCTTCCTGGAATTACCACTCTACATGCTCTGCCCCACCCTTGCCTTTCTTTCCCTGATAGCTGGAGCCCTATAAAAGTCTGGAATTATTTGCTTGTTGCTGGATGCTTTGAGACAAGAGTCCCATCCAAGCTGGCTGGCTATGGCTTTGCCATAGCAATCTCTCATCTCTGCCTTGCCTCAATTTCTCCAGCATTACAGGGAGGCTCCCTGATATCTCTGCAGGACAGAAGCCTATGCAGCTATGGGAACATTCCTCAGCCCAGCCCTGCATAAGAGATGGGGTTATTTCAAAGAACATCTAACCCGAATCCCTCCTTTTATAGATGAGAAGTCTTAGGCCCAGAAAAGTTAAGTGATTTGTTTGAAGTTTTGCAAGGATACTAAATCACCAAATGGGGATTTGACCTCAGGTTCTCTGACCCCAAAGCCTTTTTAATGACACTATTGCTGAATTTCAGTTTCCTTATGCATAAAATGGGCGTTTTGGATTAAATGATCATGAAAGTTTATTCCAGTTCTGTCTCTATTCTTTGAGCAACTCACATCAATAGATCTCCGAGGTTGTCTTGTAGTAATTTTTTAAAAAATATTAATATCTTTTTATTTTTACCACTTTCATTTCCAAATATATCCTTCCCGTTTCCTTCTTCAGAATATCCCCTTGTAACTGAGAAAAAAGAAAAAAAAAAAGAAAAGTAAAGGAGGGGGAAGCAGTTCTGGAAAATTATATCATGCTTACTAGGTTCCAGTCACTGTGCTAAGCATTTTACAAACCTGATCTCATTTGGTCCTTATAACAACCTTAGGGGATAGGGGCTATTAAACCCCTATTTTATGAATGAGGAAACACAGTTATTAAGTGTCTGAGACTGGATTTGAATTCAGATTTTTTCCAACTCCAGATTCAGAGCTTGATTAACTCTGCCACTTAGTTGTGGTTTTTTCTTTCTTTCTTCAGAACAAATAATCATTATAATTACACAGAATTTGGTTTCAGATTATTTATTGTTATGATTTTCACTTGTAATTACTGTCTATTGTTTTCTTGGTTCTGCTAATTTCACTTTTGCCCATTACTTCCCATATTTCCCTGAATTTTTCATATTATAGCACGATATTATTCCATTACATAAATGAACCATGATTTTATTTTAGTCATTCTCTAATCAATGAACATCTGATTTGAACAGAAAACTTCTTGTTCATGACACTGCCTGGTGTGGAATTTAAAACCAAAAACTGGGGGGGATAGGAATGGGAAGGGTACAAGAAGGGGAAAGGCTCATGATGTAATCATAGCATCCCTTCTCCCCTTTTTCAAATATCTGCATCTAGTATACTTCTCCCTGAGGTCATAGCCAAGTTTATCATAAATACCAGTAGACAGGGAACCAGTTCTGCATAAATAAAGGTCCACTGAGCTAGGACACAGGCTGATTGTCTTCTGTACTATGATCTCTTATATGTACATAGTGGGGTGGAGGTGAGAGCCCCTTTTTAAACTTTAGAAATCAATAACTATATAAATAAAAGGAAGTTCTTTGTAATTAGAAATTCATCTTAATCAGTAATGAGCCAGAAGGAAATAGAACAATTGAAAATTAAACTTGGAATAAACATACAAATGAATGCAAAAGATATTTGTTAAGCACTTATTATGTGCCAAGTATTGTGTTAAATGATGGGGATACATAGAAAAATACAGTTTCTATTCCATAATCCCTGCTTTTAGGATTGGTTGCTATTGTGCTCTGATTCTTCTTGACCCCATTTGGGATTTTCTTGACAAAGATAATGGAGTGATTTTGCCATTTCCTTCTCCAGTTTACTTTATAGAAACTGAGGCAAATGGAGTTAAATGATGTGCCCAGGGTCACATAGCTAGTAAGTATCTGAGGCCATATGTAAAACAGGAAGATGTGTCTGCCTGACTCCAGGCCCATAATATGCTCACATTCTAATTGAGAAAGAAAAATACATTTAGGACAGTTTAATTTCAGGGAACATAGAAACTCCCTCAATCAAGATAATTTCAAATCTTCAAGATGAGTTCAAATCTAGCTGGATGCTCCTTTCAGCTTTAAAGCTGTGATCCAATGACTATGACTTTCTCAGACTGGAAGTTTCCTGAATAAATCACTTACTCTTTGCTATCTCAGTTTCCTCAACTATAAAATGGAGATAACAACAGCATCTATCTCACAGGATTATTGTGAGGATCAAATGTGCGAAATTATTTTTTTTCTGAAACTCAGTTTCCTCCTTTATAGAATGAGATGGTCGCACTAGGAAATCCCCAAGGTCTCTTTCACTCTAAGTATATGACCCTAAGAAAGAGTGATTATCATATAATGTATTCTTCTCTTATCCTTCTTACTAAGGAGTTATAAGCAGGAGAGTGAGGAAGATAATTCTTAGAGTCTTTCCCCCCAAGAATGTCTTGGGGGACAGGAATCGATCTTATTTTTGACTTTGTATTCCCAGAGACTGTTATTGTGATTCTGAAGCAGGTTGTGGTCCCTTTCCTATTGATCTGTGATTCCTTTCTGCTTCCAGCCCCTCCTGGCTGAGACATCCTCCCCAGACAAGTTGTCTTTTCAGGATGCCAGAGCCTTTGATTCAGTTACAAATCCTGGTCAAAAAGCATCCCTTTGAACTACAATAGGAGATTCCGGCTCTCCCAGCCCCCACTGGGTCTGAGCCAAGTTGGACTGCCCCAGCTCCCACTAAGACACTCAATATAAAAGAACCAAACTAAAGCCCTCTCTTTGCAGAGGTCCCAAACATGCCAGCTCCATGCTTGGGATGCCAAGGGCCTCTGTCCACTGGATAATTTCTTTACCCTCACCTATTTCCCTAGTGCTTTAATAAATTCCTTTATGCTTCTCTGTCAGGATTTCTAACCTTACTTCCAATCCCCATAACAAACCCTTTTATCAATATAGATTTTCGGGTCTGTAAATTCCTTTACAGAGAATCTCTGCACCACCAGAAGGGAGTCCCCAAAACTCCCTATCCTTGCACCGAATCCCAAGATGTTGCAGGGGAGCCAAACCTCTCCATTTGGTTCCCAAACCTGCCACTAGACCTTATCATTTCACTCCATGACCACCAGAAACCCTAACCTCATTTTGGTTCCCTAAATCTAGACCTTATCAATTCTACGTAGTAGGTCCTTAATAAAAGACTATCCAATGCCATATGGAATTGAATGCACAAACCAGCATACTGTAGCTAAGGAAAAACCTAGACCACTGTCAAGCATGGGTTGGCTCCTCCTATTAACTCCTTGCTTGATCTTGGATCATTAACTTCCCTCTTTATAGATTGCAGTTTCTGTATGGAAATGGGAATGACACTATCTACTCTACCATAGATGTGATAGATTGAAATCACTTTTCAAAAGCTGAACTGTGAAAGGTAAATGTTATTTCTTCTTCAAGGGAAAGTTGAATTTCTCGAAGGGAGGTAAGAACATCCTGACTCCCACCCACATACACAAACACAGAGAAAGTATCTTCTCATTTTTATCCCTGTAACCCCCAAAGCTTCTAGGAAGGGCTTGGCATAGAGAAATCTTTGTTGGTGGATGTATTGCTGTGCTGACCTAGGACCAGAATGTCTCTCCTTGATAAGAGGGAGGGGTGCTTTTCTGACCGCCTTGGAAGCAGTTTCTGAAATGAGTGGGGGGGTGCAAACTGAAAAGAAAATAATGATATGCTAAGCTCATTTGCTGGCCTATTGGCTAGTGCGCCACAAAATCCCACAAGCAGCTGGATGTTTCCCCCAGAAACATATGTGGCCTTGAGAAATTAATTCACTGAGACCAAAACATCTGAAAAAATAATTTGAGCTATTTCCCTAAGACCCAAAAAGCACAATGTTCACGTGTACATGTATACACATGTGCCCTGATTAATATACACACACACTCAAAATCACAAAAACTGGATCCCACTCACAGACTGACACTTGCTGACAAATCCATAAATACTCCCACAGAGGAGCCTCCTTTCCCCTTAATACATGCAAACCCACCCACAAATTCAAAGGCACACATACACATACTCGTTTAGTATTTAGACACACATTGTGAAACACTCATCCAGACTCACTCAGAGATGCATAGGTGATGCCCTGGTCATCCTGGGTCAGGCATCTTTGGCACCCCCTACGAATCCTTAAGGCCCCAGCTTTCAAAACTCCTGAATCCAGCCCCTATAAAGGTTTTTCAGATTCCATTTTTGTTTTTTCTTTCTTTTTTCCCCTCAGGCAATCTTGAATTTGTTTGGTTGCTTGACACTGGCACCAAGTTGCTTAGGGGATATGGGTGGAGGCAGATATAGGAAGAAAGATGGGAGAAGACACTCCTCTTTCTCCAGAGAAGAGTCTGGTAAGGCTCCTGGTGGGCCCATAGTATCTTAAAACCAAGGTCACGTTTTCATTGTGCTTTCATTTCTCACGATGGCTCTCGGAGCCAACAATAGCATCACCATCTATGGTGTGAAGGATGAGGACAATGTGTGGGAATGTGTTTTTGTTTGTTTGTGGCTTTGTTTTTCTTCAAGTGCTAGAGATGTGATTGTGAGTCACTGGAGAGCATTGTGAAATTTGCTGAATCTCCTTTATGCAGATTCTGGTTTGTTTTTGTTGTGGAACTGAACCTGCTGGTAAGAAAGATGATGAAGGGAAGGGAAGGTTGGAATATGGAGGAAACAGGCTACTGTCACCTGAGCTGATACTGGACCAAAAAGCTTTTTATTAAGCCCTTACTCTGTGTCAGAACCTCAGCCAGGTGCTGGGGAAATACAAAGAGTCCCTGCTCTCAAAAATCTTACATTCTGTTTTGGGAGACAACACACACACACACACATTTATATTATATATATGCATTTATATTTACATATATACATACTTATATTTATTATAAACATCCTATGTAGTGTATGTATACATGCACATCAACTGGATGGCATAGCAGATGTTGTTTCTTGAGTAATGAAGACTCATCTTCCTGAGTTCAAATTGTAATGCTGGAGAAACTGAGTCAACATAGAGATTAGAGAATATTTAATATTTTATTTGAAAGGGAGAGATTTACTGGAACCAAATGGATCCATGGTTTGGTCCCAGGGCTGAATGAGACTATCGTCTCCAAGAATCCAGCAGCCAAAGCGAGTTCTCAATGACAGACACACACACACACACACACACACACACACACACACACACACACACACGACTCAGCTACAGGGATAGAGGAGTAGACTGAGGCAGGGGGGGAGTCAAGAGTGCTGAGATCAGGAACAGGACTATCATCAATCTGACAGGGTTGGGGGAGGCATTCTGATAAGTAGGGAAGGGCTGGGGTCATGATGTCTAAAACTGAAGATCTTTCTCCTTATCTGGATCATTGTGGTTAGGAGGGAGGGGTGGTGTTGCTGAACAATTAGATCTGAGTCAGGACAATAAAAGAGAACTGTGGCACAACATTCTACACTCCCTGTTTTCTGAATATTCAGATAATTGAATTACCTTCCTCTAGATCTAGCACCATAAATAAAACTAGAAAAATGCAAGGACTTATGGCAAGGACCAGTCTCTTCCTGTTAACCCCAGAGTTAATCAGCAATACAAAGACTCCCTGTTGCTAGCATGTTAGGTCCTCTGCAGTTCCAGAGCTTCTCAGCCAGAGAATCCAGTTTGAAATGGACAGTTCCTATGAGTTAGGTGGTCTGCAGTCATTTGTGCCCTTAACTCAGCCTCTGCTTATATAGGGAGCAGCAGTGCTCAAGACAGTCCTTCTGCCCATGCTAGGCACCCCAAGTCTGTCAGGGACTCCAAAAGGGAGAAAAATGGGGCCTGGAGTAGCTCCACCTGTCCCCTCTGATAGAACAGGAGCTGCTACGAGGATGCAGATTTCTCAGCAGATTATGCACAGTTAGACCAAGGCAGGCAACCCTGAACTATTAGAGCCCTGATACCAAACTGCAAGGTCCTTTGAGAATGCTGAAATAGTAATTAAGGAACTTGGGTGACAGGAATGGAGAAACAGATCAGAGAGACTGCCAGTCCCAAGACAGGTGTCTGATTTCTGGTTGTTTCTTAAAAAAGAATCCCAAAAACTGAGTCTGCCAGGGCAATTCCAACAGAATAAGAGGTTTCAAAGTTAAAGCATAACCAGCAAATCAGTCCAGTAAATTTAAGGACTTCCAATTCAATCTGAACTAGTGAGATAGGGGTGGGGCAGAAGTGCTTAAGGCAAAGTAAATAGGATTCCCATTCTTTCAGGTATTTTGAGAAAAATACACCAGTTTCCCCAATTTCCTATCTCTTTCTCCCTTTTTTTTTCTCATGGAAAGGCATTATCAAATAACCATCCCACATATAAATCCCAAGAGTGAATCAAGATTCCTATACCAGACATTCCTATACATAACAGTAGGGTTTCCTAAAAATTCCTCAAACATAACAGCAATAGTTACACAAGTTTAATAATTTCCATCCCAAGTCTTAAACACACAGTAATAGATGACCCAATCAGGGTTCCCAAATTCCCATATCAGTCCAGCAGGTGTAGGGGACAGAAGCCTCATTCAAAACTGTTTCATGCTGAGGATGGGCAGAGATGCTCAGTCCATGCAGGGGGATGGTGTGGTGTGGTGTGCTGACAATCAAAGCTGAACTAGGTCCCAGAAGCAAGTACGTATCTGTAATTTGACCAAAATCTAAAACAAAAACAAAAACAAAACCCCACAAATCTAACAAATAAAGGTTATAACAGTCTGAGATAGAAAGACTGGTCCACAAGAACTGCTACAAGATGTGGGGAGGCCAAAATAGATTAGTCAGCAGCTTCCTATGTGAAGAGACGCTTGTCTCACAGGCAAAAGGCTGTCAGCTATAGTTCCTATAAAAAACAAACAAACAAACAAACAAAACAAAACAAAACAACAAAAAAAAAAAAAACAGCAGTTAGGTTTCACGGATGACTGTTAATTGTCTTCTCTTTCGTTAGAAAGCTTTAAAAAAACACTTGAATATCACCGACATATCCAGTAACAGATAGCTGACCAGACTAAATCCTTATTTGCCCAAATATTTATGCTATAATGATTACATATAACCAGATTGGAAATAGCAAGGTATGACACAATTGAATTGCATTAATGGATTCTATTGACCATTGCTGTGATCATAGAAATCACTCATAGGACAAAAAAATGCAGGGACATATAACATAAGCAGTTAAACTTAACTTCAGCACATACAGGATAAAATAGCTTTAATTCATTTTTACTCCAATTAATTGTCCCACTAACTGTCAGAGGGTGAGTTTTAAAACTCCCAAACATCATTAATTATAAGCCCAAGAAATTTTACATCCAATAACGATCCCATTAACCAAAGTTTCAGATAAATCCTAAACAGATATTTACCATAACTTTATATTGATAACAATAAGAATTTGTCCCAGTAAGTTCACTTCTTTCATATCTAAGTAGACAGTTTCATAAGTGAATGTTATACTTACAAACCAGTTTGCTTTTAAAATACCCAATACATAGACAAATATCCCAAATTGCATATTGTCCATAACGGAAACATTTTCAAAGAAAGAAACAATTATTTTCAGAGGCTCTTTAATTGACCTCAGGACGACCCAATACAATCATTTAACTTAGATAGAATATCTTATACAGAATATCCCAATACCACATAAAAGAATCCAAGAGGTTCTTAAAAATGTTAAATTTTTAGAAATAACCCTACCAAAGTATGGATCACATTTATGGCCATATTCCTTAACCAAGGAAACAGTTATGTATCAAAAGAAACAAATATTTAGTTAATTAACTTAAATCACAGTTTGCTCCTCCAGGTGGCTACAACTTGATCCATGGTTTGGTCTCAGGGCTGAATAAGACTATCGTCTCCAAGAATCCAGCAAACAATGTGAGTTCTCAATGACGTGTGTGTGTGTGTGTGTGTGTGTGTGTGTGTGTGTGTGTGTGTGTGTGTACATGCAGCTCAGCTACAGGGGTAGAGGGGTAGATCGAGGCAGGGGCGGAGTCAGAGTGCTGAGAGTGGGAATGGGACTATCATCAATCTGGTTCTGACAGGGTTGGAGGAGGCATTCTGATAACTAGGGAAGGACTGAGATCATGATATCTAAGACAGAAGGTGTTTCTCCTTTTCTGCATCATCATGATTAGAAGGGAGGGGTAGTGCTGCTGAACAATTAGTAACTGAGGCAGAACAATTCAGGGAAACCGAGGCAGGACAATTAGAGAAACTGAGTCAGGACAATAAAAGAGAACACAAAAAAATCTAGCCTCAGACACTTCCTAGCTGTGTCACTCTGGGCAAGTCACTTAATCCTGTTTTTCTCAATTTCTTCATCTGTGAAATGAATGAAGAAAGAAATGGCAGATTATTCCAGTATCATAAACCCCAAATGGTGTAATAAAGTGTTGGATGTGGCTGAAAAATGACTGAATAACAAGTGCAAGACATTCTACTAGGTGTCTTGCTGGGAATACCCTGGGAAAAGTCTGAGCCCTCAAAGAGTATGCATTCTACTGGGGTTTATAACATATAAACTAGAAAGAAAACAGTAAGTACATATGTACCATAATATAAAGTAATTTCATGGGGCAGTAATATAATAGTCCAATTATTTTGACTAAATCTAGCAGCTACATAGAACTATATATATATATATATATATATATATATATATATATATATATATATATATGTAACTATAAGCAATATATCACTATGGAGGATGTCTGCCTTCTTTGTGAGAAGTGGAAGATATATTTAAAATCACTGTTCCATCCTCTCATTTTACAAAAGAGGCCCAGAGATAGGCAATGACTGGCCCCACATCACCCAACCATTTAATGGCAGAGCTGAGACTAGAACTTAAGTTTAGGGAAGCGGCAGGTTAAAATCTCCCTCAAGCTTGTAGGGTCCAACCAAGACCCTCACATTTTCCCAAGTACTGCCTCTCCATCACTGCATTAGCCCACAGGACTTCTGGTTTGAGTCCCTACTAGATTCTTAGAAAACTACCAGAATTATCTCATGGGAAGAAGAAAATGAAATTCCTTCCAGCATTTAAAATAATGACTCATATTTCTAGAGTCCTTTAAGGTTTCAGAAGCATTTCCTTTACTAGGCAGTGAGGTATAGAGGTATGGGTGTTGTTATGTCTAGTTTACAAATTAGGAAACTAAAGCTCCAAGAAATGACTTTTCCTTGCCTGTGGTCAAACCACCGAGTCAGAACTGGGATCTAAACCCAGTTCCCCTCATTCCACCTCCATCACTCTTTCTACCATACTAATATTTTTCTTCTAACATTGGTTCTCCTAGTCTTTTTAGGAGTATTTTAAAGGATTGCTTTATTCTTTCTACCTAACCCCTGGGCTATCAATGGTCAGTTGCTAGAATTAAGTAGCTGGGCCAGAGAAGAAACTCTCTAGTTCTCATGTGTAAGCCCAGGATTCCCCCAAGAAAGGAAGAGAGAAATTCTCCACCCAAAAGGGTGACACTAGACTACCAAGGATGAGGTAGTTGCCCCTGGAGGCTTCTATACTGGTGGGAGAGTGGATAGAACAGAGGATCCTAAGTTAGGAAGACCTGAGTCAAATCCAGCCTCCAGCCTAATTGTATAACTATAGTGAAGTCACTTCTGTGCCTCAGTTGCTTCACTTATAAAATGGAAATAATTATAGCATCTACTTCCCTAGGTTGTTGTGATGATCACATGAGAATTTATAAACCTTAAAGTGCTATGCACATTTTAGTTATTTTTATTATTAATATGCCTCATGTGTCTGCTAAATAATCCAACACTGTTTTCTGGGCTGATAAACTAGGATTTTGTGTTTCCTTTCTCCTTTTTGGTGAACTGTAGTGGAGTCACCCCCAGAATGACCCCTTGGCTCAGAGTCCTTGATCTTTGTATTCTCTTTCTCCTCTCTCCTCCTGGGACCTCTGCTATCCGCCAGCAGGCACTAAATAATCCTCTATCCATCGATCCAAGGTCACCAGGGCCAGGGGTGGATCAATGAGTGTGGACAGCTGAGATCTGGGTAATGAAGTACTGCCATCTCCCCCAGATTGGAGCAAAGGAGGGAAAGAGGAAGGATGCAATCCTCTAGCCATTGAGGAGGCGTTGCACTCAGGAGAAGGGGAAAGAAAAATGAGGTTTGCAGAGCCAGTCTGGCAGAGGGTGGGGTAAAGGGAAAGCACTGAATTTCTCCACTCCATATTCTAACCTAACTCTCCTCCCTCACCTCCTGTGGCCAGTCTTGCTAGGATGGGGGGAGATGGTGAGCCTCCTTAATAATCTTTAATTGTGGGCTCTTAGCTCAGAGGGGGCCAGAGCTTCATCTAGCACACTTTCATTTTACCGTAGCTAGTGCAAAGGTGGCCAGACTTGGAGGCAAGAGGACTCATCTTCTTAAATTCAAATCCAGCCTCAGATACTTACTAGCTGTGTGATCCTGGGCAAGTCACTTAACTTTGCCTCAGTTTTCTCATCTGACAAATGAGCTGGAGAAGGAAATGGCAAACCCCTGCAGTATCTCTGCCAAGAAAATCTCAAATGGGGTCACAACATGACTGAAAAAGCATTGAGCAACATTCCATTTTACAATTAAGAAAATCAAGGTTTGGATAAAATGATTTGTCCAAGATTGTAGGATTTGAACCTAGGTTCCCTGCCTCCAAATCTAGAGACATTGAATGAGGTACTAACCTTCTCTGAGCCTCAGTTGGGATGATTCAGTTTCTTTCTCTGTGGAAATAAGGATGTTAACGAGTCCAAAAGTGAATCATGCCATTTCACCTTCTACCAAAGATGATGAACTTAAAATGTAGAAAAAAGCGTATATTTTAGGATATGACTAAGGTGGGAATTTGTTTTTCCATACTATGCAGCTAGGTATCGAGAGCTTTATTTTTCATGGGATTTTTTGTTTGTGTTTTGTGTGTGTGTGTGTGTGTGTGTGTGTGTGTGTGTGTGTGTGTGTGTGTATGGTATCATTTTGGAAGCTTGTGCTTAGCACAATCCAGGGCACATCATAGGTATCTTAATAAATTTTTAATGAATGAATGGGTAATGGAAGGGACAGGTTAGTAAAACATAAATTTTTAAGTTTTAAGAAAGAAAAAAAATGATAAAGTTAGATTAGAAGAGCTCTAAGATTTCTTCCAGTTCTGATAACATAAGTCAGAAAGGCCTTATGACATAGTAGAAAGAGGCCTAATATGGAGTCTAAAGACTCTGACAATTACTAGCTATGTGATTTTGGATAAATTACTTCCATCTTTCTGAGACTCAGTTTTACCCTCTGGAAAATGGGGACAATAATTTTTACACTGGAGACAGCTCTATGGATAGAATGCTGAACCTGGAATCAGGAAGACCTGAATTCAAATCTGACCTCAGATAGTTTTTAACTTTGGACAAGTTATTTAGCCTCTGTTTACCTTAATCCATTGGAGAAGGAAATGGTAAACCACTTTAGTGTCTAAGCTAATCCAAGGGGTCACAGAGAGTAAGACACAACTGAACAATGACAAAATATTTACAGTCTTGTCAAGATGTTGTGAGAAATCTGTAAACTTTAAGTATTACACAATTCTGATTTATTATTATTATTATTAGGTTCTCTGGAGGTATCTTAATTTTGGAGTAACTTTCTATTCCATGATTATCTCCTAAGATGACTGCCTATCCAGATACTCTCTTGATGGTTTATGAGGAGGAGACTGATAATGTATAATGGAGATTAAGGTGGTATTCTCAGAATTTTGGACATAGATATTTTCTACATCCAGCCTCTAAGAAAGTAAAAAAGTTGGATATCAGACGAGTCACTTCCAATTCCATTTCCTGGGGCCTGGTCTGTTTCTATTCTTCTTGGATAATTTGGAGTTTTAAGAGCACAGAGTTCAAATTCTACTTCAGACACTTAATAGCTGTGTGACTCTAAGCAAATCACTTAACCTGAGCTTGCCTCAGTTTCCTGAACTGTAAGATAGGGATAACAATAATACCTTCTTCTTGGTTCTTTTAAAATAGTTTTTTTTTGTTGTTGTTTTTCAAAATACATGTAAAGATAGTTTTTAATTCACCCTTGCAAAACTTTGTGTTCCAAATTTTTCTCCCTCCCTCCCTACTTCCCTCCTCTCCTAGACAGCAAGTAATCAATCCAAGATAGGTTAACCATGTTTGATTCTTTCTAAACATATTTCCACATTTATTATGCTGCACAAGAAAAATCAGGTAAAAAGGGAAAAATAAGAAAGAAAGAAACAAGCACATAAACAACAAAAAAGATAAAAATACTAGGTTGTGGTCCACATTAGTCCCCATAATTCTCTGGATTCAGATGACTCACTCCATCACAAGTTTATTGGAATTGCCTTGAATCACCTCATTGAATAGAATTTGCTCTTGAGGGCCAAAAATGATGTATCAGTAGGAAGTCACAGGTTGTGTGAAGCACACTTCACTAAGTGGTCATAAGATGGTCCCAGATGGGGGGCAGAACCAAGATGGTAGAGATAAGTCAAATTGGAGGAGGCAGAAGTCAGAAGCAAAACATTTTTGAGGAAGGACAGGGTGAAAGGAGAGAGAAAAAATAGAATAAAGGGAGAGGCTAGGCTGGAGGAAAATACAGTTGTGAAAAAATTTAAAGCAAATTTCTCTGATAAAGGCCTTATTTCTCAAATACATAGACGACAGACTCAAATTTATAAAAATGAGTCATTTCCCATTTGATAAGTGACAAAAAGATAAGAACAGTTTTCAGATAAAGTAATCAAAGCTATCTATATCCATATGAAAAAATGCTCTTACTCATTATTAATCGGAAAAATGCAAATTAAAATAATTCTGAGGTATTGCCTAATATCTATTAAATTGGCTTATAGGACAGCCAAGGAAAATGAAAAATATCAGAGGGGATGTAGAAAAAAATGAACATTAATGTATTGTTGGTGGAGTTGTGAACTGATTCGACCATTCTTTAAAGCAATTTGGAACTATGCCCAAAGGGTTATAAAACTATCCATACTTTTTGAACCCAGCAATACTACTATTAGGTCTATCTCCAGAAAGATAAAAAAAAAGAAAAAGGACCTATATATTCAAAATATTAATAGCAGCTCTTTTCTGGTGGCAAATAATTGGAAACTGAGAGGTTGCCCATCAATTGGGGAATGGCTGAACAATTTGTGATATGTGATTATGATGGAATACTATGCTATAAGAAATGATGAGCAGGATACTCTCAGAAAAATCTGGAAAGTCTTCCATGAGCTGATGCAAAGTGAAATGTACTGTGTACAAAATAACAGCAATATTTTAAATGATCAGCTATGAATAACTTAGCTATTCTCAGTAATAAAATGATCTAAGACATTGGTCAGGAGGTACAAAAAATGTTGGTGGACTTTTGAAAGCATCAAATTGGCCCACCCATTCTGGTTTTAGATATGGAATTTGAACAAAACAGGATGGAGATAATCTTTGTCAGAATTCTTGTAGTTGTACAGGAGAGCTTTGTAACTAGTAATCAAGTAATGAACATTACATTAAAGTCTGAGGCCCATTATAAAGACTTACTATAAGAATCCATCTTATCTAATTATTCCTGTATGATTTATGTAAAAAAGTGTACTGATTGAAATAAAGTAGATCCAAATGAACCATTTCTCACACTTGGCACATAGGTACAACGTAATATTATTACTTAAGACTCTTGAGGAGGGAATTGCTGGAAAAAAGGATAAGATCTTCCTGGAAGTAGAAGGATGAAAGAAACGAGTTGAAGAGATGAAAGTCATTCTGATTTCTAATTTAGGTGTTAGTGATAGCAGAGGTATATCTATCTATGTTGTGGAAGCAGCCAGAGAAAGCTTTTACCTCTGTGCTTTGAGAATCTCTGTTCTCCATGACAGTTTTGAGTCACTAGTAGAACTTACTTGCAGGGTTATTGTGACTATCAAATAAGATAATTTGTGTAAAATGCTTTGAAAATCTTAAAGCATCACATAAATGTTAGCCATCATCATATCTATAAAAACATAACTATATCTATAAAATGGTCATTGTCGTGCATGTGGATTGAAAGTTAGCTTCTTGATTCTGGCTCAAGCTGGCAGAGGGTAAGATATTTAATTTCCCATTGTATAAAGTAACCCTCTAAAATGTGAGGAGAATACTTGCTGAATGTGTTTGACAGTTTAGATTTAGTCTAGCCCTTTCATTTTATAGATGAGAAAAGTGGAGGCCTATAACAGAGAAGTGACTTGATTTATTTATAAATACTTATTGATTGATTGATTGCTGGTAATATGAAAAAAATATGGGTTAGATAATAGTACACTTAGATTCAGAACTGGTTAAATGACTAGACCCAAAGTGCAGTCATTAATGAGTTGATGTCACCTTGGAGAGACTGTCAAGAATATGTCCTCTGACCTTGAGCTTGCCAACCTTTCTATCAAAGATTTGTAGAAAAATGGCATGTTTGTCAAATTTCCAGATGACGTGAAGCCTGTAGTGAGAGCTAATATGTCACATGGAAAGATCTCAAAAGGCTGGAACAAAGAACTGGCTCTATACAAATGAAATTGGACAGGTAGGCACACATATATTTCTACAATAGAAGGGCTATTTTTGTTGTCATCTTTCTAGCCTCACCAGTTAACTCAGTGTCTGGCACGTAGTGGGCACTTAATAAATGTTTGCTGAATGAATAAATATGAATTCTGCTGACTTTAGAATCTTAGCGCTGGAAAGGACCTAAAAGAGAGAATAATATTAAATTTCTCTATAGATTATCTTTAAAATATTTTCCAATTTATAATCCTATTTTTGTCTTTGTTTTCTTGGCATCTAGAATAGTGTCTAGTGTACAATGGGTGCTTAATAAATGCTTGGTGAATGACTATTTGAATATTACTAGCCATGAAATCTTCAAGCTGGGGGGATCCTTGGAGGAGAAGATGATTCAAAGGTATTTTCCAGTGTAATTTTATGTTTTGTCTTTGAATCATTGGCACTTAGCCAGTGCTGGGCACAGAGTATATGCCTTTCATATGCACATTAGATTGAATTGAATTGAGTTTAAAAATTAATTGCACAAGTACAAGATAGGAGGAATGTGGCTAGATGACAGTTCTTAGCAAGCTCAAAATGAGTCACATTAGTATGTTGAGTTCTGGTGCCATCTTTTTTTTATTAATTTTTATAATTATAACATTGTCTTTGACAGTACATATTCATAGGTAATTTTTTTTTACAACATTATCCCTTGTACTCCCTTCTGTTCCAAATTTTCCCCTCCTTCCCTCCACCCCCTCCCCTAGATGGCAGGCATTCCCATACATATTAAATATCTTATAGTATATCCTAGGTACAATATATATGTGCAGAACTGAATTGTTGTTGTTGCAAAGGAAGAATTGTATTCAGAAGCTAAAAATAATCTGGGAAGAAAAACAAGACAAAACAAAACAAAACAATGCTCACAATTTACACTCATTTCCCAGTGTTCCTTCTCTGGGTGTAGCTGATTCTGTCCATCACTGATCAATTGGAACTGAATTAGCTCCTCTCTATGTTGAAGAAATCCACTTCCATCAGAATACATCCTCATACAGTATCATTGTTGAAGTGTATAATGATCTCCTGGTTCTGCTCATTTCACTCAGCATCAGTTGATTTAAGTCTCTCCAAGCCTCTCTGTATTATCCTGCTGGTCATTTCTTACAGAACAATAATATTCCATAACATTCATATACCACAATTTACCCAACCATTCTCCAACTGATGGACATCCATTCATCTTCCAGTTTCGAGCCACTATGGAAAGGGCTGCCTCTGGTGCCATCTTAGAAGAGGGACATTGGCAAACTGGGATATATACAGAAAAGAACAGTCAGTAAAGAGAGGAAATGCCAACCAACGTAAGGAGATCACTGGGGATGGGTGGATGAGGACAAGAGATGTTTAGCTTGGAGAGAAGATGCAATTGCTTGTTTTATCTACTTGAAGAGCTATCAGGGGAAGGAAGATTTGATTTGTTCTGTTTGGCTCTAGAGAGGATTAATGAATGGGAGTGGCAGAGAGATTTCAGGTCTTTCCAAAGAAAAGCTTCCTATCAGTTATTCTTGTGACCCCATTTGGGGTTTTCCAGGCAAAGATATTGGAGTGATTTGCTATTTCCTTCTCCAGCTCATTTTACAGATGAAGAGCTGTGGCGGAATTAAATGACTTACCCAGGGTCACAAAACTAAGAAGTGTCTCAAGCTGGATTTGAACTCAGGAAGATGAATCTTCCTCATTCCAAACCCAGTGCTCTATCCACTGCTCCTAACAATTAGAGATGCTCCAAAGTGAAAGTTGATATATTGCATGAGGTTGCCCAAATTAATCCAGATCTTTCTCCATCATTCTATCACAATCTCAAAATGACTCTTTTCTATCAACTTACTTTGGGAATTAATATAATCAATGTCTAAAAAACCAAAACAAGCTATCTAGAAAGATGGTAAGCTCCCTTTTCCCCTAGAAATATTCAAGTAGAGGTTGAATGAAAACCTGTGAAGATATAGAGGGGAATACCTGCCTTTGGAGAGGGATGGGATTAAATGATTAAATGACCTCCAAATCATCTCTTCTATGATTCTATGATATAATTCACTTAATATTTATCAAGCACTTACTGTGTACAAGGCATCTGTGAAGAGTACAGAGAAAAATAACATTGGATACTTGTCCTTAAAGAACTTATGGTACAGTTGGGAGACAAGGCTTAAATTCATGCAAAATTTAAAAGTACAAGACAAAAACGTATGAGCTGTCACAAGGCAGTGTGTGAAAAGAATTGAGTTACTAGTACATGCAATACATGCTTTAATTGAATTTGGGCAAGAAGAAGAGATATGTTTTCATCAGTATGGCCAATCCTATCACTTGCAAAAGTAGTAGCTGAGCTGTATCTTGAAGGATGAATAGGATTGTTTCATGAGAAAGGGGTCGGGGGAAAGGAGCAGAGAACATTTCAATTTGAGGACAATGGTTCAGAGAAAGGACTAAACAAAGGGTGGCCGGGGGACAGTAGAGAGTTGAAGGGGACGTAATGGAGTTCAAGACTTAGAAAGATGGGATCAGACCTGAAACTGAAAATTAAAATTAATCCAAATGATTCAGCAACTTTTTTGAGGAGGAACCTACATCAGAGAAATGAAAAGACTTGCATAAGATTACATAGAAATGAAGTGGCAGGTCCAGGATCTGAATCTAGATCTTCCAAATCCAAACCCAGGGCTCTTTCCAATGCATCACTGAAGATTTATTGTGGAAGCCTTGATTACCATGATAAAGAATTTGGACTTTATTCTATAAGCTTTAGTGAACAACTAAAGATTTTTTTGTTCAGGTCATGAGGGGACCAGACTTGTACATGACGGTTCCCCTAGGAGTGGTGTGACTAATGAATTTGAGATGAAGAGAGACTAGAATGTGCGAAATGATAAGGATCCAATATCATGGTGTGAGGAACAGAAAAGAGGACACAGCTTCTAGGATGAGAAGATTGGGGTCAGAAGAGAAGGAGAGGAAAGAGGAATCAGAGATGACTGACGTTTCTAAGCTTTCAGATCTAAATTCTATGATCTTATAAGTCTGACTGACTGAAATGCCCCTTCTGTATGAAGGTCAGGAAAAGGAAGAGATATGAGGAAAAGAATGATAAGCCTAAAGGATACATGGTCTAATGGAAAAAAAACCCAAATGTTGAAACCAGAAGATAGGTAATTGAAACTGGGCTCCAACACTGACTGTATGACAACAGGCAAATTGTTAACCTTTCTGATTTTTTTCTTCTGTACTATAATGATAATGATACAATATCTACTTTGCAAGGTTATTGTGAAGAAAGGGCTTTATAATACTTTAAATGATCTAGAAATGAGTTATTATTTTGTACATTTTGAGTCTAAGATACTGGCAGGATATCCAGGTAGAAACAATATTTTAATAGGATATTTCCGTAGGACTTTCCTTAAAATTCCCCTGAAAGTTAGAAAGAAAGTATTAAGATTGTTATCCCCATTTTACAGAGAAAGAAACCAAGATTCACAGAGGTGGATGGTGCCCATTCTTATATGTTTAATCAGTGTCAGAGCATGAATTCAAATTCAGTTATCTTGGCACATACACCCTCCTCCTTTAGAACAAACATTTATCTCTTCCTTTCACTTCCCTTGTAATAAACAAGTACAGTCGAGAAAATGAAATTCTAAAATAACCATATTTTTCTGTACTCTGAATTCATCTTCTCTGTTAGGAAAGGAGTAGCATGCTTCATGGTTTGATGACTGGAATTGTGTTTAGTCATTGATCTCCTAATCTTTCAATGTTGCTTGTTTGTTTGATAACATTGTTGATATTATATAAATTGTTCTCTTGATTCTGTGCCCTTCACTTTGCATCAGTTCCTACAAGTTGGCCCAGGTTTTTCTGAAGCCATCTTTCATTATGTCACATGGTACAGTAATATGGATTGTTCCCAAGGTGATTTAGATCTATTCCAATAGACTTAGGATGGAAAGAACCATGTGCATCCAGAGAGACTGAAATGGGATAAAAGCTTAGTATTTTCTCCTTTTATGTTATTATTGTTGTTTGCTTGTTTTTTTTCTTTCTCATGTTTTTTTTCCCATTTGATCTGATTTTTCTTGAACAGCATGATATAGAAACATGTTTACAAGAATTGCACATGTTTAACCTATATCAAATTGCTTGCTGTCTTGGGGATGGGAGAGGAATGAAGAGAGAGGGAGAAAAATTTGAGACACAAGGTTTTGGTAAAGATGAATGTTGAAAACTATCTTTACTTGTATTTGGAAAAATAAAGCACTATTTTTAAAAAGTTAGACTCAGATGAATGAAATGTAGCTTTGAGTGATACAGACTTAAAAACTAAACTAAGATTGAATTAAATAAAACACGTCAGAGACACACTCATATTGCATTATGTTCACATACTATATATCACCCAAAGCTGACATTGTCAGAGAAAGAGTTAGAGACTAATTCAGTCCCATCATTTTATAGAGGAAGAAACCAAGCTCCAGAGAAAGGAAGTGATATTGGAGATTGGGACAGAAAGTTGGGAGAAACAAGTCAAGTCTAAAGATGTGTATTTGAGAGGCAGGCGAATGAGGTGGTTAAAAGCAGAGATCTGGGATTTGGAGAGTGGTGTTCTTTCTGTAAACGCCTGCTCTGTTTTTCTAACCCGGGTTCAAGTGGGGAGATTATTTCCACCATGAAAATGCTAGTTTCAGCAATAAGAGTGGAGAAAGAGATTAAAGGAATTAGAGTAGGTAATGAGGAAACCAAATTTTCATGCTTTGCAGATGACATGATGGTATACTTAGATAATCCCAGAGATTCTAGTAAAAAGCTATTAGAAATAATCTACAACTTTGGCAAAGTTGCAGAATATGAAATAAATCCACATAAATCATCAGCATTCTTACATATCACTAACAAAATACAACAGCTAGAAATACAAAGAGAAATTCCATTTAAAGTAACTGCTGATAGTATAAAATATTTGGGAATCTATCTGCCAAGGGAAAGTCAGGAATTATATGAGCAAAACATAAAACACTTTCCATACAAATAGTCAGATCTAACCAATTGGAAAAAATATTAAGTACTCTTGGATAGGGTGAGTGAATATAATAAAGATGACAATACTACCCAAACTAATTCATTTATTTAGTGCTATACCAATCAGCCTCTCAAAAAACTATTTTAATGACCTAGAAAAAATAACAACATAATTCATCTGGAAGGTCAAGACTTTCAAGGGAACTAATGAAAAAAAAAATCAAATGAAGGTGGCCTAGCTATACCAGATCTAAAACTAAATTATAAAGCAGTAGTCACCAAAATCATAGAAATAGACTAGTTGATAAGTGGAATAGGTTAGGTTCACAGGACAAAATAATCAATAACTATAAGAATTCACTGTTTGACAAAAACTGCTGGGAAAATTGGAAATTAGTATGGCAGAAACTAGGCATTGACCCACACTTAACACTGTACACCAAGATAAGGTCAAAATGGGTTCATGACTCAGGCATAAAGAATGAGAGTATAAATAAATTAGAAGAACATAGGATAGTTTACCTCTCAGATCTTTGGAGGAGGAAGGAATTTGTGACCAAAGAAAAACTAGAGATTATTATTGATCACAAAATAGAAAATTTTGATTATATCAAATTAAAAAGGTTTTGTACAAACAAAATGAATGCAAACAAGATTAGGAGGAAAGAAATAAACTAGGAAACATTTTTATAGTCAAAGATTCTGATAAAGAGAATTAGATTCAAATTTATAAGAAATCAAGCCATTCTCCAATTGAGAAGGATATGAACAGACAATTTTTGGATGAAGAAATGGAAACTATTTCTAGCCATATGAAAAGATACTCCAAATCATTATTAAGCAGAGAAATATAAATTAAGACAACTCTGAGATACCACTACACACCTCTCAGATTGGCTAGGATGACAGAAAAAGATAATGACGAATGTTGGAGGGGATGTGGGAAAACAGGGACACTAATACATTGTTAGTGGAATTGTGAATGCATCCAACCATTCTGAAGATAAATTTGGAACTATGCTCAAAAAGTTATCAAACTGAACATACCCTTTGATCCAGAGATCTTAAGGAAGGGAAAGAATTTTGCATGTGCAAAAATGTTTGTGGCAGCTGTTTTTGTAATGGCTAGAAACTGGAAATTGAATGGATGCCCATCAGTTGGAGAGTGGCTGAATAAATTGTGGTATATGAATGTTATGGAATATTATTGCTCTGTAAGAAATGACCAACAGGAGGAATACAGAGAGGCTTGGAGAGACTTACATCGACTGATGCTGAGTGAAATGAGAGAACCAGAAGATCATGGCAACAACAAGACTATATGATGATCAATTCTGATGGACGTGGCTCTCTTCAACAATGGGATGAACCAAATCAGTTAAATTTATTCAATAATCAAGAGAACCAGCTACACCCAGTGAAAGAACTGTGGGAGATGAGTGTGCAATATAGCACAACAACATAGCATTTCCACTCCTTCTATTTTTGTCCACTTGAATTTTTTTATTTCCTTCTCAGGTTATTTTTACCTTACTTCTAAGTCCGATTTTTCTTGTGCAGCAAAATAACTGTATGCATATGTATACATAGATTGTGTTTAACATATACTTTAACATATTTAACATGTATTGGACTACCTTCCTTCTAGGAGAGGGGGTGGGGGGAAGAAGGGGGAAAGTTGGAACAGAAGTTTTTTTGCAAGGGTCAATGCTGAAAAATTACCCATGCATATATCTTGTAAATAAAAAGGTATAATAAAAAATAAAAAAAATACTAAGGTCCAATAATAAACACTTTTAGAGGTCAATAAGGAAGCTTGGCGTGTCTTTCAAGGGTACAATTGTGATGTGGGATTCTCATGAAGTTATTCAGTGGCCAGTTTCCAAAACTGCAGACCATGATTTGCCCCATATCACTCTTTCTTCCTTTTAGAGTTCCACTGATGCTTTGCCAAGCCAAGCCTTAAACCAATGGAAGAAGAAAAAGCTTGTTTCCACACTCTGATGCTTCAGTTAGTTTATTTTTAATTGTGTAATTATGTTAATTAATATAACAGCTGACATGTAAATAAAGGTTACATAGCACTTTTGCATATACTAACCTCCAATTTGAGTCTCAATAACCTTGAGGGATACTGGCTTTGGAGTAAAATGACCTAGCTTGGAATCCAGACTCTCAAGAAGACAAGTGGATAATGACTTTTCCAAAATAAGGCACATGGAAATTGAACCCAGGTCTTCTGACTCTACATGCAAAGTTCTTTGCATCCCACCACTGCTTTGTCATTCAAGAAGCATGTCCCACACATCCCAACCCTACCCCATTGCCTTTTCCCCCACAAACACAGACATCTATTCATTTCTTTCCATCCAGGTCCTGATCTCTTTAGCCTCCAGCTTAATCTTACTTTGAGAAGCAATTAAAATTTAAAGCCCCATCAAAATGTTCACTTGTACACCTGGATCCTCCCCAGATTAAATTATTTAATAGGCTGAATGACACCTGCCTACATACTTGGATGTGCCTCTAGATTCAGTGAGCCAGAAAATTAATAATGATTGCTGTGTGTGTCCCTGCCCAGCCCCTCCAGTCTATCTGGATCAGCATCTCCACATAGCTCAGGCCTTCCAGGCTGCTCAGAGATGGACAACTGGGCCCACTTCATTCCCTAGCCAGCACTAGGGTGTCCTAGGTACAAGGAGCACTCTGTCCACCAGACATCACAGGTTGAGTTTGGGGATGGAGTAGAGGCACATTCAGGCTCACTCCATCTTCTGTTGAACAAAGAAAGGATGACATATTTGACACTTTCCTCTTCCCACAGGATGGTAGCTAATGGAAGGAGGGACCTCTGGTTGGCCACGTCTCTAGTACCTCCTACTTTGATGAAGCAGAAAGAAGGATCAAGAATAATAGTTTCTATGTCTAGAGCACATTTCTCACAATAATTGAGAGAATCAGTTCAAATTTTTACAACTGAATGGAAACTGAGGTTCATAGAAATAAAATGACTAGCTTGTGGTTTCACTAAGAGTGACTGGTACATTCTGGAGAATTCTTTCTATCTAAGCCAGATGCCTTCTACAGAAGCTTTTATGTGACTGATTCCAGCTGCAGGAATAAAATCAGTAATACCTTGGAGATTAGGAGGGGTGACTAGTGCGTTATTGGGAGTTCATGTCCAGAACAGGAACCTCCTGAAAGAGGCAGGTCCAGTTCTTCCTCATCCTGCTAGAAGCTTTGAGGTAAAGGTGCCTCTTGGGAGTGACTCTGGACTGATCTCACCCCATGAGGAGAGACAATCTCCTTTCTTTCCCCTTTCTCTGTATTCAGATGCTACATCAGTCAATCCATCCACAATGAGTTCCCAGTAAGTGTTCTGCTAAATCCCTTTTGCGGGGTCACATCATGGTGTGGGGATGAGCTTGTACTCTAGGCATCACTTCCAAGCTGGAAAAGGTTCCAAGGACCATCTTGGTGATGGACTCTGGCCCATGATGGAGCTGGCTACAGTTCATGAGGGGATAGAGGCAAGAATGTGGCTGGAGTGAATTCAGACAGGCTTTGGAGAACCAGTGTAAGCATTTACAAATTAAAAATTAGCAAATGCAATGAATCAGAGATTGATTATCTAGAGCCGACTTAAGAAAATGATGGAGAAAATGTTAATAATGCAGATTAAACTCAAAAGCATGTTGTGTTTGGAAGGGAAAGTAAGTACAATTACTGGCACACCACTGGGTGGAGAATTTGTGATGTGCTTTGGGGGAAGGCAGGTAGTTGGTACAGGAAAAAAGAGCATTGGACTTGCAGTTGTGAATATCTCAGTTAGAATCTTGCCTCAAAGACTGTATTTTACATGATGTGTGAGTTTGGTAAATATGTCTCTTAACCTTTCTCAACCTTAGTCTCAACTTCATCTATAAAGTGGACCTGTTTTCTACCTCACAGGGTTGTTATGAGGGTTAAATTAGTTAATATACATGATGAGTACAAATCTTGAAGTGCCATATAAATGTTAGCTATTATTGTTACCCACAGAGAAGAAACCAGGATTCTTAAAATGTTGAAGTCACTTCCCACTGTGTGACCAGCCATGTGGGGGAATAGAATAAACATAATATATCAAATTTCTGTAGGGTTTTGTAGTTTACACAGAAATCCTGGCTTTCTTTACCACATCACTGTTAGGCTGGTAGGGCAAGCAGTATTAACCCTAGTTTATAGATAAGGAAAGCCAGGCATAAAAAACAAGATGGTTTGCCCAGGGTCATCCAGTTAATGAGTGCAAATGCTGCAACCCAGGACTTCTGATCTGAAGCCTTTCCATTATACCTGTCTCCTCAGGAAGCAGAAGTCTCAGCCAGAGGAACCTTAGAAAGTAACCAGTCCAGTTCTTTTTATAGATAAGGAATCTAAGGCCTGGAAAGTTTAAGTGACAGTCCAGTTGGAGAGACACTGGAAACCAAACAAATTAACAAACCAAAAAAGCACAAGATTGTATTAATAAAGTGATGAATCATGTGGTATAGACTAAGTATTGTTGGAGTTAAGAGTTGGGAGACATGGAAAGAGCTAAGGTAGTCAGGAGATAAGTGTCACTGGAGAGGCCTTAAAGGATGGTAAATAGTATATGGGAATGTGCCTCAATATATGTGATGATTAGACATCTCAAAGCCCTAACATATTAGAGTGGAGGTTAGAGGTCTAAAATAAGATCAAAGCCAAATCTATTCATTTATTTATTCAGCAAAACATTGTGTTGAAAAAAGTATATATACACACATATTTACATATACTATACATATATATAAATGTATATATACTTAAACTTTGTCAAGTCTATGACAGATACATAGTTCTTGCTTTTGGGAGATTTGTAGTGTGATATTTCAAAGAAAGGAAGAAAAAACTTGGTTGGAGAGACTCTGAGCATTTGAAAAAAGCACCTTTCCTCCTTCCCTTTTCTGGAAATTTCTTTTTGGCCATACAGCTTGTGTCTCATGCCATTTCCCATTAATTCCTTGCTAGTGAAATTAGAGATGGGAAGCACCAAGCGTCAGTTTATACAGTTATCCCTTCCGTGGTGCTTCTGCTGCCTGAAAGATCTGTGTAAAATTATTTGGCCCTCCCTTCATACCACAGAAAAAGTCTGAATTATTATGGCATTAAAAGATAAAATATCTTTCTACAATATTATACATATGTCTTATGCATTTTTGAGTTTCTAAACTTTTTCTGTGTTATCTGCTGGCTTTTATGTGTCATCTGTGGCTTCTGCAAAATCCTCCCAAATTCCCATTTAATTTCTTATGCTGACCCATGAGATGTCAAAATCACAATGGGGAAAATCACATCGTGGGAGGGATAACTATATTCCATTCCTTAGAAATATAATCTTCCCATTTCTTATCTAGTTGCCCTGGTCTAGAGTCTTTTCATTCCAAGTATCCCCCCAATCAGCCAGTGATGAGAACTTGGTAGCATCTGAATAGATCAAGTCCAAGCAGAGCCTGTTGCCCCCTTTTCCTCCTCTTGCTGTGGCCCAAAGTCTAGCACACTAAAGGTGACTGTGACTTCCTTAGTGGTACACTTGATTGCTTCTTGTTCTCATTGATTGTGGCCTTCGATGGTGTCATGGAGACACACTGTGGAATAATGCTGGATTTAAAGCCAGGAATACTTGAATTCATATCCCCCATTGATGTGACCCTAGACAAATCACTTCATTTTTAAGACTTTCATTTTCCTTCTCTGTAAAATGAAGGAGTTGGTTTAGATGGTTGTTAGGTCTCTTTTCTGATCTAAAGCATATGCACCACACTAAATCCCTCTTATTTTGTGTTAATGTCCCATTGGATTGCTTTGGTGGAGCTTTATGCTCCCAAACTTCTATAATGGATTGGGAGATTCAGTCTAGTTGGAAACACAACCGAAATCCCACATTCTGACAATTTAAAGAAGAAAAATTTTAAATAACACTTCTGAAAGAAAAGTGCATGATTAAGGGCCAAATGGATTGTACAGACAGCAATTGCTAGAATAACTTACCTGAGAGAGGAAGCACTCAAGGCTGAAATCATCAGGGAAGTAAGATTTAAGCGAAAGGCTTTGGAGGACTGGGCAGATAAAGAAAGAGGAGGAAGGATAAAGTAGGTAAAATGGAAGTAGGGATTACAAGGCTGCTTGAGGATATGGTAAGCATTAAATTGGGGCCAGATTGTAGAGGATCTTCAATGCCAAACTAAAAATCTGGATATCAACCTATAGAGAGTATGAAGCCATTGATGTTTTTCTTTTTTTCCTTGTTTATTTATTTTTGTGGACATGAAAACCTGAAATAGGCTACTTGGTGATACTGGAAGGGCAATGAAAAATTCCTGAGATGATGTAAAGACAGCATTTAGGAATTGATTGGATATAGTTATGGGAGTGGGTAGGAGGGAAACTTTAGACATGACTCTAGGTTTCAAACTTGGATGATTGGGAGAATAGCAGTGCCATCAACAGAAACAGGAACGTTTGCATAAAATAATTGAAAATGAATGTCACATATCCACAGATATGGAACATTGCACATAAGCTTTTCCCAGGTACTGAGGTTTGTTCTGTATCCCCCGCCTCCCACCTCCCAGGTTTGAGCATTGTAGTGATGCAGTAGATCTACCTGAGTTCAAATCTGGCTTCAGACACTTACTCTGTTTGCCTGTTTACCTCAGTTTCTCATCTGTAAAATGAACTGGAGAAAGTAATGGCAAACCACTCCAGAATCTTTGCTAAGGAAACCCCCTAATGGAGTTGTAAAGAGTTGAACATAACTGAAAAATGACTGAATAACATAAACAACTGATATGTTTTGCTGACTCCCTTCTCCAATTTTTTGTTATAAGAAATAGGTCTCTGAAAAGGGAGGGGGGAGATACAGAAGGAAATTTAAGTGATATAAAACCAAAAAAATCCATAAATATATTAACAGGTTATTTTTAAAATAGAGAGGTTTGAAGGAGAATTAGGTTTTGGCAATAAAGATGATGAGCTTACTTTTGGAAGCAGAGTCTTCAGAGACACTCAGACATAATGCATCTAGTTTCTCAGTGCTATGTCCCCAACAAATGGTTTTCAGTCCCTGCTTACAGACATTTCTCCAGGAAACCTTTGAAGGTGACTCTTTCCACTTTTGTTTAGCATTAATTTTTAGGTATTTTCTCATGACATTTAACCTAAATATGCCTCTGTAGCTTCTCTCCATGACTCCTTATTCTATCCCTTAGAGCTCAAATAGAATGAGTTGAATCTTCCTAATTACAATCCTTTAAAGACTTGAAGACAATTTAATTCCTCCCAAGACATCTCTTCTGCAGGCTAAATATCCTATGTACTTTTACCTGCTCTGATGATTAAGTCTTTATGATTAAGAACTGATTTCAGTGCAATCATCATAGCAGCTGTCCTTCTCTGGACTCATTCTTGCTGATCAATGCCTATTCAAAAATATATACCCAGAACTCATCATATTACACTACTTGGTCAAATTAGGGTAGAGAACAGCAGAACTATCCTCTCTCTCATTTAGGACATTCTGCTTTTTTTTTAGAATAGTACTTCCTCTTTTGTGGCTGCCATGTCACCCCCCCAAAAAATCTTTGGTGTCCCAAAAGTCTCAGTGCCATTTTTTGCTTCTTATTAGATTCAAAATTATTGTTATTAAAACTTAAAACTTTACTAAGGCTTTTGAAATATATTGTATTTTGAGCCTTTTAAAACCAAAGCTGTGCTGGAGCCAGGTCAAACCAGCTCTCACAGGCATTGGTAAATTTTTAGTATTTACTTCACAGAAACAGGCAAGCAATACAAATTAGATTTTGTTTTATTATTCTATTCTATTCTTATTTCTAGCCTTGAGAAAGTGATAAGAAAATCTTAATAATGGGGGAGGTAGAGCCAAGATGGCAGAGTAAAGGCCCGGACTTGCCTAAACTTTCCCCCAAATCTCTCCAAATATCTTTAAATAATAATGACTCTGAACAAATTTTAGAGCACAGAAATCCACGAAAAGATTGAATGAAACTGAATTTAAAAAACAACTTAAAAGGTCAGCAGGAGAGTGGAATGAGCAGGACCAGGAGATCATTATATACTTCAACAACAGTACTATATGATGATCAATTCTGATGGGCGTGGCCTTCTTCAACAATGAGATGAACCAAATCCGTTCCAAAAGAGCAGTAATGAACTGAACCAGCTACACCCAGCAAGAGAACTTAGGGAAATGACTATGAACCACTACATAGAATTCCCAATATCTCTATTTTTGTCCCCCTGCATTTTTTATTTCCTTCACAAGCTAATTGTACACTATTTCAAAGCCCGATTCTTTTTGTACAGAAAAATAACTGTTTGGACATGTATACCTATATTGTATTTAATTCATACTTTAACATATGTAACATATACTGGTCAACCTGCCGTCTGGGGGAGGGGGGGGAAGGAGGGGAAAATTGGAGCAAAAGGCTTGGCAATTGTCAATGCTGAAAAATTACCCATGCATACATCTGGTAAAAAAAAAAAAGTCAGCAGGAAACATCTCTCTCACCAGGTGAGAGTGAAGTTAGCTTGGCACAGGCTGTGCTCTCCCAGCTCTTGTCCCATCAAACAAGAAGTCTTTGAGAGCCTCAAATCAGTGGCAGCAGTGGAAGTTTCCTGACACTCTCAACCTACAGACATCAAAAAGGATTTTGGAAAGTTGGCAGAAAATATTTGTCACACCAAAGTGAGAAGGAAATAAAGCCCCAGCCCCAGCAAACCAGAGCAGGCACTGGAAGCTACTAGTTGGTGGCTTCCATTCAGCATGAATAGCCATGGTGATTGTTTCCAGAGCTCTCATCCAACAGAAGGAAAGGGGGTCACACAACTAGTCAGAATGAGGTCTTTTGTTAGCACTGAGGCAGTTTGCCCATACTCAGATCTGGAGTACAGTCCTGGCTCACAATCCCGGCTCACAGGCCCAGAGTAAGGAAAAGCATTAGCACACTAGAACTTATAGTCAGAGTGGATCAGGGACCTTCATTATAGTTCCAGGGCAGAAAAGAGTGCCTGGGGTCCCTCACAGACCAAAGCATAGGCCAGGAGAGTAGTAAATACACTTCATCTTGAAAGAACTAAAAACTTACAGATTTTTTTCAAACGATGGTAGCCTAGCTATATCTGATCTAAAACTATATTATAAAGCAGCAGTCACCAAAACCGTTTGGTATTGGCTAAGAAATAGACTACTTGATCAGTGGAATAAGTTAGGGTCACAGGAAAAAATAGTCAATAACTATAGCAATCTAGTGTTTGACAAACACAAAGATCTCAACTTTGGGGATAAGAATTCATTATTTGACAAAAACTGCTGGGAAAACTGCAAATTAGTATGGCAGAAATTAGGCATGGACCCTAACAAATTGGGAAAACATTTTTACAGTCAAAGGTTCTGATAAAGGCCTCATTTCCAAAATATACAGAGAATTGACTCTAATTTATAAGAAATCAAGCCATTCTCCAATTGATAAATGGTCAAAGGATATGGACAGACAATTCTCAGATGATGAAATTGCAACTATTTCCACTCATATGAAAGAGTGTTCCAAATCACTATTGATCAGAGAAATGCAAATTAAGACAACTCTGAGATATCATTACACACCTGTCAGATTGGCTAAGATGACAGGAACAAGATAATGACAAATGTTGGAGGGTATGTGGGAAAAGTAGAACACTGATACATTGTTGGTGGAATTTGAATGGATCCAACCATTATGGAGAGCAATTTGGAATTACGCTCAAAAAGTTATCAAACTGTGCATATCCTTGATCCAGCAATGCTACTACTAGGCTTGTATCCCAAAGAAATCTTAAAAAGAGAAAGGGACCCACATGTGCAAAAATGTTTGTGGCAGCCCTTTCCATAGTGGCTCGAAACTGGAAGATGAATGGATGTCCATCAATTGGAGAATGGTTGGGTAAATTATGGTATACGAATGTTATGGAATATTATTGTTCTGTAAGAAATGACCAGCAAGAGGAATACAGAGAGGCCTGGAGAGACTTACATGAACTGATGCTGAGTGAAATAAGCAGAACCAGGAGATCATTATACACTTCAACAATGATACTATATGAGATGTATTCTGATGGAAGTGGATATCTTCGACAAAGAGAAGATCTAATTCAGTTCCAATTGATCAATGATGGACAGAATCAGCCTCATCCAGAGAAGGAACACTGGGAAATAAGTGTGAACTGTTTGCATTCTTGTTTTTCTTCCCAGGTAATTTTTTACCTTCTAAATCCAATTCTTCCTGTGCAACAAGAGAACTGTTTGGTTCTGCACACATATATTGTATCTGGGATATACTATAACATATTTAACATGTATAAGATTGCCTGCCATCTAGGGGAGGAGGAGGAGGGAAGGAGGGGAAAATTTGGAACAAAAGTGAGTGCAAGGGATAAAGTTGTAAAAAAAAATTACCCATGCATATGTACTGTCAATAAAAAGTTATTTTTAAAAACTTACAGATTTTTTAAAAAGCTTTTTATTTTCAAAACATATGCACAGATAATTTTTTAACATTGACCTTTGCATAGCTTTGTGTTTTGGATTTCCTTCTCCCTACTACTCCTCCCCCAAAGATGGCAAGCAGTCCAATATATGTTATATATGTTACTATATATAATATATATATTAAATTCAATATGTGTAAATATATTTGTACAATTATCTTGTTGCACAAGAAAGATCAGATAAAAAAGAAAATGAATAAGAAAACAAAATGCGAACAAACAACAAAAAGAATGAGAATGTTATGTTGTGATCCACATTCAGTTCTCATAGTCCTGTCTCTGGGTATAGATGGCTCTCTTCATCACATGATCATTGGAACTGGCATTAATCATCTCACTGTTGGAAAGAGTCACATCCATCAGAATTGATTGTCTTATAATATTGATATTGCCATGTACAATGATCTCCTGGTTCTGCTCATTTCACTTAGCATCAGTTTATGTAAGTCTCTTGAGGCCACCAGATCATTTCTTATAGAGCAACAATATTCCATAACAATCATATACCATAACTTATTCAGCCATTTTCCAAATGATAGGCATTTATTCAATTTCCAGTTATTTGCCACTACAAAGAGGGCTGCCACAAACCTTTTTGCACATGTGGGTCCCTTTCCCTCCTTTAAAATCTCTTTGGGAGGAGGGGTGGAGCCAAGATGGTGAAGAGGACACATATTTCTTTTTGACCTTCTCCTACGACCCTCACACTAATTACAAAATCCAGCCTCTGAATTAGCTCTGGACTGGCAGAACCTACAAATATTAAGAGTGTAATAAATCAGCAGAAGATAATTTTGAAGATCGCCAGAAAAGGTCTGTTTCAATTGGACATGGAGGGAGGTGGACCAAGTGCAAGCAGGCTGAGCACAGACACCAGTCCAGACAGTACAGATGGGGCTGGTGGGAGCTCCGCGGCAGGTGAAGAGTACAGACTCTCCCTGGTGGAGAATCTACAGCAGCAGTGTTGGCCACTCTGCCCTGGTTGCAAGCCAGTAGATCAGTAGAGAAGTTATGAAACATCCAACACAAACACAAAAGGTAAAGAATGAACCCTGAAACACCAGAACCTCACAGGACCTGGCCACACCAGGAGTGAGTCAGCACTGACCCAGCAAAGCTGTGTCAGCTTATAGAGGAAGCTGCTGCTTGTAGGGGAAGCTTGGAAAACTTCCCCTGCCCCTAAAAACAGACCTTAACTTTAAAAAAAATGAGTGAAAAAACAGACAACTCTGATGATAGCTTTTATGGTGAAAAAGAAGAACAGATTCAGGGTTTGACCTGAGGAGACCAAAAGGAGATCATCTCCAGATAAAGCACCCAAAAGATGATATAACCTGGTTCTCATCACACAAGGCTCTCATAAAAGAAATTTTAAAAGATCTTAAAAGAGAGCTAGAAGAAGAATGGGAAAAGGAAAGGAAGATTTTGCAAGAGGGTTTGGGAAAGGCATATAACTCATTAAACGATAGATCTGATAAAAATGGAAAAAAAAACTCCCAGAAAAACAGAATTCATGAAACAGAAAAAGAAAATAACTCCTTAAAGAACAGAATTTGTGGAATGGAAAAAAATTTCATAGAACAAAACAACTCATTTAAAAATTCAATTGGACAAATACAAAAAGGAGTAAAAAAAGTAAAGAATTCAAGAAAATAATTCACTAAAATTCAGAACTGAACAAATGGAAATGAATTACTTAATGAGACAAGAATCAGGCAAGCAAAAAAAAAAAAAAAAAAAAAGAAAGAAAAAAATGTAAAATACCTAATTGGGAAAACAACTGACATGGAAAATAGATCTAGGAGAGAAAATCTACGGCTCCCATTTAGTCTTTGAATTCCCTGAGACCATAGACTGGTTTTTTTTTTTTGGTCTTTCTTTGCATCCCCAAGACTTACCACAGTGCCTGGAACATAGTAGGCACTCAATTAAAGCTCGCTGTCTTGGCTTGGTTCCTGATCAAGGCTGAAATTGCCTTAGTCCACTAAAAGTATTGGAATGATCCATTATGAAATCCAAAATGAAACTCTATTGCTCACAGTTCACTGCCACAGTGTGTTAGGAAATTAACAGACTGTGTTAGGAAATTACTTTCCACCTAAGTCCTCACCAAGACCACTTCTTCCCTGGGAGATGACCATCTCATCCCTCAAAACCCCCAACCTATTGTCAAATCATGAATATAAAGCTCAGAGTCAAGGAAAAACCGTAGATTCTTCTTTTTCTTCCCCTAGCCTCCCCCTTGACTCTCCCTATTTCCACGCCCTTTCCTTTCTTTCCCCTTCTCTTCCTTTCTATCCTCCTCTCTTCTCCTCCCCACTCAATGGTTTCCCTTTTTCCCTCTTATTCTTTCCATCTTCTCTTCTCTCCTCCCCTTATCCTTTCTTTCCCATATTCTTCCTTTCATTCTTTCTTCTTTCCTTCTCTTATCCCATACTCTCTTTCCCTATCTTCTTTATCTCTTCTTCAAATCCTCCCCTGTTTTTGTAGAGGGCTGAAACTCTGTATGATTTATTTAAACAAGGTGCTAACTCAGTGGAATTGATAAGACAATGCTTATCTAGTTTAGCATGATGATTAATAGTTCTCTAGTTCAGTAATCTTACAACAAATAATGGTTCCCTAGTGATATAACGATTGGCTTATACTCAGTATGATGAAAGGATTTAATTGTAATAGAGTATTTTAAGAAGGTCAGAGTCAGACCTAAAGGAGGATTGAAAGGGCTTGGAGACAGATTCGAGGAAGGACAGAGGACTGGAGGTTGGAGCACAAGCTCTCGGACTGAGAACAGGACTTCAAGACAGAGACCATCTTGGTTGGCCCTACTGCTTCTTCCACAGGAACCAAGACATATTCTGGAGGACCTCCAGAAAGCTAGCCGAGCCCCAGGCAAGGAGACAGGCTGTGAAGGAGATAAAAAAAGAATTTGGAACTTTATCACTGGCTATTCTCGTGGGTGATTACTCAGTTGAAATGAAGGCTGGTCCCAAAGACCTTCAGAAAAACCAACCAGAACATTGCATATTTTCTCTTTTACACAACTATATTCCATACACACACACACACACACACACACACACACACACACACACTTTCTCTCTCTCTCTCTCTCTCTCTCTCTCTCTCTCTCTCTCTCTCTCTCTCTCTCTCTCAGTTCTTTTCTTCTTTCCCACTCCTACTCAATCTTATTCCTTTTTCCCTAAGAGCCTTCACTAGGAATCTTGGCACCTAGAGCAAGCACCAAGGCCAGGGCAAGGAGCCCAAGAAGCAGTATCATTTAAAGTGTTTGAACATGACTCTATAATGTGTGACAGACACTAAGACTTAATGAGGTTGATGGTGGGGAGGCTCCTTCCCCTAAGAATCAGACCATTTGGTAGCTCCTATTTAAATTAATTCTTGATAACTGCTTACTGAGCTTAGTTGTTTCTTTATATTTGTCATTGCAGAGCATTTTGGGGCTTGGATATCAGGGTTGAGTGGAAATCCTTTGAACAAACAAATGAATGCTTTTGAGAATAGGACTAAATAGTGCTTAAAGCCATCCTCTTTTCCTCTCCCTCAAAAAAAAATTCTAACTCTTAAAGTATTTTAACATTAGAACTGGAAGGGGTGATCATTGAATACAACTCGATGTTTTTTCCAAAAGAGGTAACTTAGAAGTTTAGAGGGGAAGTGATTTGCCCTATGTCACATAGTAAGTGTTGGAAGGTTTTTACTGAAATTGAGGCTGAGCTAGATGAATAGAATCATCATCTCCGGGCTCACTACAGCTGGAAGAGCCTTAGAGACAATCTTGGCCAACTTTATCATTTTACAGAGGGGAAGATACAGTCTCAGAGTTAGTGTAAAAGCAGAACCTTGGACCTTTAAGCCACCATGTTAAAAGTTGGCCTTCCTCAGGGGAAGATCTCATTGTTCAGGGTAAGTAGCTGAGCAGGGAGGTGGAAACATTTGGGTCCTCCTCCCTGACCAAAAGTCTCATCTGCCTGGTATTACATTCACTCAAACAGAAACACCCACAAAACTCAGCAAAGAAAGTCCACTTAAGAGATGAAAGAGGTAAATAGAAACATTCTTAAGAAAGTATTGCTCTCTAGCAAAGCCTGAGAAACTATATAATTCTCTTTGTGCCTCACTTGAAATGCCCTCATTTCCCCTTCTAAGGGTGAATCATACAACCATGACTGAGAGGTAGTGGAGGGTAAGGAGGATTTTTCTCTCCTTTGGAGAGCTCATGTCAGGCCCTGGCCTTCTTGGAATAGCCACCCATATCCTTTTTCCTACAACATGATCTTACTGTTCAACACCTGGGGCAGGGGTTCTCAAACTACAGCCGGAGGGCCAGATGTGGCCTGGTGAGGACGTTTATGAGGCCCGGGTTATGGCAAATGGGCTGAGGGGCGGAAACAGAGTGTGAGCTTTTGTTTTTACTATAGTGCGGCCCTCCAACAGTCTGAGGGACAGTGAACTGGCCTCCTATATAAAAAGTTTGAGGACCGCTGCTGGGGCTTCAGAGCTCAAGAAAATTTTCAAATCAGAGGGAAGAAGGGCTAAAGGCTTTTGAGGAATAGGCCACACAAAGCTCTTAGCTGCTGACTCGCTGACTGCCTTCACTCCCCAGATAGATAGAAGGCTATCTGAAGGCCCTTGAAGCATCCCTCTCAGCAATGAAGATAAAGGATAGTTTGGAGGGGACCACTAGGACCCTTTCCCCACCTCTAGGATGGGTTGGAGCTTGAGTCCAGCCTCTGCTTAAGGAATTCTATAAGACCATCAAATTGAAACTTATTTTTGCCTCTAATCTTATCATTTAGTCATTCGAAAGATCTCTGACTTAATGGCAAGATCTACCCTCCTCCTCCAGCTAAGCTCTCATCACTAGCCCTTGCTCCTGACTATCTTAGAGAAAAATATATTAGCCATACAAAAGGTAATTTCCTCAACATGGGACAAGGCCTTAGCTGTCCCACCCTAGTTACGGATTTGTAATGTTGTTCAGTCATGATCAACTCTTTGTGACTCTGTGAACCATAGTTTGCCATTCCCTTTGATGAGAGTAAAACTCTCTATGACCTGAGTGAGCCCTGTAAAATTATGTAAAATCACCAAAAAAATGTCTCCTTTGATCTACAAACCCGAAAGATCTTGCATCTTCTCTGAATAAGAAGCTTTCTAGCGGGAAGTCACAACTCCAGGCAAGATTTCATATTCACCTGAGATTTCCCTTAGACTCATGCATACAAGGGTCTTCAGAAATGACTCTTGGAAGACCACTTCTCTCTTGAGAATGACATGCCCTCCCAGAGAATCCCTCTGGGTGTTTCTTTAACAATAAAGCTTTTTACCATAGCCTTTGGGTTGAACCCGAGCCTCGGAGAACTGAACTCCACTCATTCCTGCCTCACTCCCCTTCCATCCCTCATCACCTTCTCCAGTGGATTAAGGCAAATATTAACTTGCCCTGCCTAAGAGTGCCTGAGGCTTGATTCGAACTCAGGTATTCCAGAATGCAGGCCCAGTGCGCTACCCACAGGGCCGTCCAGCTTCCTTAGTTATGGCTATTCCCTCTCCTAAAACTTTCCCCTTTCTATCTCTCCTCCCTCCATGTTTTCCTTCTTCTGTTTTTCTAACTTCCCTCCCATTCCCACCTTATCGTGTCTCTTCCTTTCCTTCCCACTTATCTTTTTCCCATTTCATTTTTCTCCTCTTGCCCCTTTCTCCAGGCTCTCTCTAAGTCCTCCCCCTCCCCCCTCTCCTTCCCCTCCTCCTTTCCCTTCCCAATCCTTTCTCCCGTTTTACTTCTTCCACCCCATACTTCCCTTCCCTTTTCCTTCCCTCTCTCCTGTCCCTCATCTCTCTCCCTCCCTCAGCCCCGCTTCCCTCCTCGGTCCTCTCTCTACGCTTTTTATCTTCTCTTTCTTCCCCATTCCCCTCCCCCTCCCTTTTTTCCTGAAAAGCTCTGCCCCCCTCCTCCGTCTCCGCTCCGGCCCCCTCGCCCAGCGCCGGCTGCGCAGTAGCCGTTTTCTCGAGGGCTCCCCCACTCCCGCTCCCTTCTTGGGTAACCTTCCCGGGAGCGCACACGCCATTTGGGCAATTATGCAGAGAGTTAAAGAGAGGATTAACGGAGGGGGAGCGCTCTCGCTGGGGAAGTGGGCTGGGTAAATAACGATCCCCGCGCCAGCTCGGAAATTCTGCAAATTGCCTGTTGGATTCAAAGACAGCCATTTACAAGGCACTCCGGCGCCCCGGCGAATTATCTGAAGAGAAATCAGCTTTGTTTTCCCTCTTCCTCTCAAGGAAAGAAATGAAAAGGTTTCCAAATTGCCTCAGAAGACGGGGCTCGGCCTCCTCCCGGTTCTCTCCAGCAAATGCCGGCGCTTTCCCCAGCAGTCCCAGCTGATTGGCCCGGCCCGCAGATGCCCAAGTCAAATTCCGCCGCGTCTCCCGCGCTCTCATCCCTCCCCGCTCCCCTCCACACCCGGCCCAGACCAGCCTGACTGTTCCCTTCTGCTTAGCCCGCGCCATCGTCTCCCTCTCTCAGGGGGTCACAACAGAGGAGAGTGATCTGGGATGAGCGGTGGGTCTGAAAGGGAGGAAGGGGCTGGGCGCGGGGAGAAAACGAAAGGTTGCGATTTGCCAGAGGAGGACGGCAGAAATGAGCTGCGGAGTCCAATCCCAGAACAGATTCCTTCAAAGGAGATGGGATGAGGCTGGATCAGGACCCCAGACCCTGGAGATGCATAGTTAAGTGATAAAGTAGATGGAGCACGGGATTTAAGACTGCAGAGAACCTGAGGTCAAATCCTGTCCCAAACACTTACTACCTCCAGCTTTGGAGAGCCATTTCACGTCGGTCTGCCTCAGTTTTCCCATCTGTAAGTGGGGGTGGCAAGAGCGCCTGTCTGCTGCACAACATTGTGGACTCCGCTGATCACATCTTTTAGGGACTCTGTCCATCCTGCCCCAGAACCTATGGCCCCCAATGAGCTTCTCTGAACCTCCATTTGGGTAAAAAGGAAAGAGAGACTGAATGATCCAAAGTTGTTTGTTTGAAGCTGTTTCAGGGCAACTCTCCCAAGAACTCCGAAGAAATCTTCCTAGAATTTAGCTGGGAATCCCTGGATGATGGAGAGATAGTGCTTTTGGCCCGAAAGGATCTGAATCGTCTGAAGCTTATTCTATTGCCAAATGTATTTCATAGGAGCTATTTGGAACTCTAACCTCCCAAATTCATGGGCATTCTTCTCCCATTCTTCTCCTCCTAGCCTCCTTGTCTTCTTCTTTATCTTTTCTCTTGTGATCATTTTCACCATATCATCATCCCTGTCATCATCCTATAGTGTTAGCCAATAATGGCACATTGCTTTAAGATTGGCAAAGGGAATCGGCATCTATTAGGCGTTGTCTTCCACAAGCTTCATAATGACGTTTATGCAGTGAGGTGTACCAAGGCAAAGTGGGAAGGCCAGAACTCAAATGTGACTTCAGACACAAACTCTGGGCAAGTCTTCCTCAGCTTCCTTATCTGGGCAAGTCTTCCTCAGTTTCCTTATCTGTGAAATGGAGTTAATACTACCCACTTACCTGCAAGCGTTGTGAGAAGAAAATGGTATGTTTTAAAGCTGTATAAATCCTAATTATTAATTTCTATGTCATTACCAAACTGTGGGACTTCCTGAGAGCAGGGTATGTGTCTCTGCTATCAGACCTAGGACTTTGCAAAGGGAGACAGTAGGGTGTGTTGTGAAAAGAAGCACCATTAAAGAAGGATAATGGACTATATGCTCTATTACAAGGAGAATGACTGTCCACCCTCTCTGTGTGCTAGGTTCAAGTCCCACTATGGCTCTGTAATGGGAACTACTCTCTTTAGTTGTTTGTATTTCTTCATTTAAATCTCCATTGAAAGATAATGTTGCTAATTAGCTGGTTCTCGGAGAGAGTACTTGTTATTGTGGGTGGAGCAGTCCAAGTCCAATTTTCTAAGAATTCCTTGCACCATATACTGTAGTAGAGTGCATGGAGACAGGGAATAGAAGAGCAATAAATGAGGGGGCAGCTAGGTGGCGCAGTGGATAGAGCACCGGCCTTGAATTCAGGAGGACCCGAGTTCAAATCTGGTCTCAGACACTTAACACTTCCTAGCTGTGTGACCCTGGGCAAGTCACTTAACCCCAGTCTCAGGGGGGAAAAAAAAGAAGAAGAGCAATAAATGGATGCCTGAAGATGTGACAGTGATAATGTTGAGGTGTCAGAATTGACAGTAATGGGGTCGCAGGCTTTGCAAAAGAATTCGCAAATCCCAATGAATACAGGCAAGAGGTTTGTGGCAAAAGAGGTTTTTAATTCAGTAAGAATGTCTTCTTAGTGGGCAAAATCAGGTTAGGATAATTTTGCAAAGATTTTAGCAAAGATGGGTTTACACTGAGAAGAACCAACTTCTCAGCGTGTTTTCCTGATTAGGAATTGGCAGCTATAATTGACAAGACCTTGATTATATCAGGTTACTTTTGGCCTGGAGCTAGGAAACAGTTTGAGAGACTAATCTTCAATCTAATACCAGATGGTGATTATACTCCTGATCAAGATCTCCAACTGAATGAGATTACTTATCTGGAAGTTTCCCACTATGAACAGAAGAGTGGGGCCCTTCCCCAGGCTGGGAGGGTTGAGACTTGGGACCTCCTCCAAAAGATTCTTTCCAACCCTTCCTTCCTCAAAGATTAAAGGGGACACAGTTTACATCAATAAGAACAGAATTACAGGCCATGAGGGTTTGTTTATTGACCATTTCTGAATTCAGAGACCAAAGCTAGTTTGTGGGTCAAGAAGGTCTAAAAGGCATGGGGCCTCAAGTAGCAGTCATAGAATTATAAATTCAGAGCTGGAAAGGACCTCAGAGATTCTCTGGTCTAATCCACTCATTTTAGAGATGAAAAAACAAAAACAAAAACTGAGTACTAGAAAAAACTGACTTACCTAAGCTTTCACAGGCAATTTAATAAAGTGAGCAAAATGTAAAATGAATTGGCTCTGAGAGGAAAAGCTGGTGCTGTTAACTGTTAATTAACTGAATCAATGAGGCATAAGATGGAAGAAAGGAAGGAAGGAAGGAAGGAAGGAAGGAAGGAAGGAAGGAAGGAAGGAAGGAAGGAAGGAAGGAAGGAAGGAAGGAGGAAAGAAAGAAAGGAAAGAAGGAAGGAAGGAAGGAGGAAAGAAAGAAAGGAAAGAAGGAAGGAAGGAGGAAAGAAAGAAAGGAAAGAAGGAAGGAAGGAAGGAAAGAAGGAAGGAAGGAAGGAAAGAAGGAAAGAAGCAAGGAAGGAAGGAAGGAAGGAGGAAAGAAAGAAAGGAAAGAAGGAAGGAAGGAAAGAAGGAAAGAAGCAAGGAAGGAAGGAAGGAAGGAAGAAAAAAAATCAACACTTATTAAGCTTGGCAAAGATATTAGAATAGTTTGCCATTTCTTTCCTCAGCTCATTGTCCAGATGAGGAAATAGAGTTAAGTAATCTGTTCAGGGTCATATGCTAATGGGTATCTGAAGCCAGATTTGAATGCAGCATTAGTCTCCATCCATTGACCCTTCTAGCTGGCCAAATTTCAGCTCTCCCAAGGTGAAATGGCTCTCCTTGAGAGATAGTGGCTCCTACTGTCCTAGGCCTTCCTGGATAACCACTTGTGAGGCATGTTATAGTAGGGGTTTCTTTGTTGGTAGGAGTTGGGTTAGATGATTGCTTTAGGACCCTCCTAATTCCCCAATATATTTCTAGGTTAGAATTTCATATAAGGAAATTATTCTGGAGTTCCAAAGGTAACTTTTCTTCATGGAAGGAGGCATTTGAAGCCTCCCAGGAATAGTCAGTGAGTGGATATGGAACTCCCTTCTTATGTTTAATTCTATAAAAATGCAGTCTATGGGCCTCTTCCTTATATGTATTTTGTGAGTCAGAATCTTCTCTAAACCATAGCTCACACCCACATTGATATATTTTACTTTTAACCTGTCAGTTATATAACCTGTCAGTCATAGAATATGTTTAGTTTATAGAAAGCATTTTAATTAACTAGAAATGTATCAGTTCCTCTATATGAATTTATCATGTTTTTGTTTAGCCATTCCCCTTAAATTCCAATTCTTTGCTACCACAAAAGGAGCAGCTACAAATATTTTATATATGTAGGTCTTTTATCCTTTGGGGTAATTTTGGGGTATAGACCTAGTTAATGGTATTGCTAAAATTTTTGAAATATTTTTGAGAATTCCAAAAATTGACATGGTAACACTGTAAGAGTGTCTGTTGGAAAAACAGTGCTGATAGACTTGCTTGACACAAGTTGCCACAAACCTTCAATTTGTAAAAAAATGCAATATCTATGAAATGCAATAAAACAAAGTGCAACAAAATGAGGTTTGCCTAAAGTTCTATGATATCATCAAAGTGGATATTTCAGTATAGCTCATAGATCATCTAGTGTCGTGAGACTCTTGTTTATGTTCTTCTACTGATTTTGAAGGACCTTACCATGGATAGACTCTCCCTCTTGCCATGTGGCTCCCTTACTCAATAAACTCCTATTGCCTCTAAGATAAAATATAAGTTCATCTGTCTTCCTTCACTCCTTGGCCCAGTCAAATTGGCTTTCTTGCTATTGATCACATCTGACATTCCAGGTCCTTTGTTTGCTTTGATATAGGAGGCCTTTCTTACCTGGACTGTTTTTTCTTTAATTCCATTTCAGATCTTTTACTTCAAGACTCACCTCAAATATCTATATCTATATCTATATCTATCTATCTATCTATCTATACATACATATATGTACACACACACACACACACACACACACACACACACATATATATATATATATATATATATATATATATATATAAAAGCATTTTATTTACAAAACATATGCTTGGATAAATTTTTGAACATTGACTCTTGTAAAACCTTTCGTTCCAAATTTTCCCCTCCTTCCCCCTACCCTCCCTAGATGGCAGGTAGTACTGTAAAAATATGTATACATATATTGGATTTAACATGTATTGACATGTTAAATCCAATATATGTATACATATTTTTACAGTTATCTTGTTCCACAAGAAAAGTCAGATCAAGCAGGAAAAAAAAAGAAAAACTGAGAAAGAAAACAAAATGCAAGCAAACAACAACAGAGAGAGGGAGAATGCTATGTTGTGGTCCACACTCTGTTCCCACAGTTCTCTCTCTGGCACCCCCTTATATTTGAAGCTTGTCCTATTCTGTGAGAACCTTCCAAGTGATGTTGTAGGGAAATAAAAGGGAGGAACAGACATAGTTCTTGTCCTAAGGGAGTTTCTTGTCTCATTGATGGAGACAATTAATGAGAATCCCTGCAAGTTCCAATTCTATACCACCACAAAAAGAACTGCTATAAATATTTTCATATATGTGGGTCTTTTTCCTTTTTCTTTGACTTCTTTGGGTTACAGACCCGGTAGTGGTATTTCTGGATCAAAGATTATGCACAATTTTATAGCACGGGTCCAGAGTGTTTCAAATTCCAAATATTATTTCAGAATGGTTATACCAGTTCACTACTCTACCGATAATTCATTAATATACCTATTTTCCATCATTCCTGCCAACATTTGTCATTTCTGATAGGTGTGCGGTAAAAGAACCTGAGTAGTTTTAATTTGTCTTTCTCTAATCAATCAAGATGACACCTGATAACTCTCCTTACCTAACCTACTTTGTCTTTATTTTGTATTTATTCTGCATATATTTATATATGCACATATTTCTCTGATAGTATTTGAGCTCTTTGAGAGGAAAGGGAAATACATTTATTAAACACTAGGTGTAACACTTTACAAATATTACATCATTTGATCTTCATAACAACCCTAGGAGGTAGGTACTGTTACTTGTCTCCATAATTAGGATAGGATACTTGAGGCTACAGAATTTAAAATTTAAAAGAGGATGACACAATTAGTAATTGTCTATGGGGAACTTGAACTCAGGTTTTCCCAGAACTTTATTTACTGTACAGCTTAGTGGCTCCTAGAGGAAGGATTGTTTCACTTTTATTTTTGTATTCTTAGTATTTAACACATTGCCTAGTACACAGGACACATAGAGACAACTGGGTGGTATAGTAGGTAGAGTACAGAATCTGGAGTTAAGAAAACATGAGCTCAAATCCAGCCTCAGACATTTCCTGGCTGTAGGATCCTGGGAAAGTCACTTAACTGTGCCTCAATTTTCCCATATGTAAAAGGGGATAATAATAGCACCTACCTCAATAGGGTTGTTATGAGGATCAAATGAGTTAATCTATGTAAAGCTCTTTGCAAGTTTTAAAGTTCAGTTATTTATAAGCACTTGACTGAATGACTGCAATGGACATTCTCCACCTGTTGGACATCCTCCATGACAATAGAAAAGACCCTTGATGAATGTATTTAAAACAATTTTTGCTTTTTTGCTAGGCAATTGGGGTTAGGTGACTTGCCCAGAGTCACACAGCTAGGAAGTGTTTAATGTCTGAGGCCGGATTTGAACTCAGGTCCTCCTCACTTCAGGGTTTTTGCTCTATCCACTGCACCACCTAACTGCCCCCCATTGATGAATGTATACTTCCAGCTTTACATGTCACTTTTAAGTTAAAAATCAGAGCTTTATTAAATAGAATTACATCTTGCCTGACCTTCACATATGTATAGGAGATTCTTTTTTCTTCCATTGAGACTAACGTTTCTATTGAAATCCACAAATGATAAACCCAGAAGAATTTTGTATTCTATGCACCCTTTAGTTAGTTACTCCTATATCGACACAGATGTGGTCTGCCTTAGAGGATCACTTGCAAAAGTCACATGGACAATCATTTTTCTCTCTAAGAGCTATGATGATCAGTAATTTCCCCTTTTTTGGATAGTAGACTGGATACTCGAAGTTGGGAAGGGAACAAGCATGTATTAAAAGTTTACTGTGTGCTAAATATTCAAATTTTATCTCAATTGATCCTCACAATAACCCTGGGAGAGAGATGCTATTAGGATCCTCATTTTACATTTGGGGGAACTGAGACAGAGACAGATTAAATGATTTGTCCTGGGTGACCGTAGCCAGGAAGTGTACAAGGCCAAATCTCAACCAGTTCTATGATCCTATGATTTTAGAGGCAGCCTCACTCATTGAAATCCATCTTTTAAGAGAGGCCAAAATGCAATACTTGAACAACCAATTGACTTGGAGAAGCCCCAGTCACTGAGACTTACTTAGGAGTTTTCTTTGTTCCCTTTACCAAGGTAGCAATAGCTATTTCTACACATACAGGAGGACCCAAGTTCAAATTCAGCCTCAGACACTTATAAACTGTGTGAGACTAGGCAAACCATTTAACCTTGTTTGCCTCACTTTCTTATGTGTAAAGTACAATACGTAATGTTCTGCTGTCTCTAGAAACTGCCGATCGCTCTCTGGGAGGAGATCTGCTGTCTCAATTCAATCTCTCGGCCAGATTCTTCTTCCAGTAGAGAGCTGCCAACTCTGACCTAGGGTAGAGACTCCTCTAGGCTCAATGTTGCTTCTTTTATCCTCCCAGAGAATGGGCGTGGAATAACTCAGGAGCTTCTAGGAAAAAATACTTTAACAATGAACTTGCTCCTCTTAAACATGCAAGCTCCTCCCCAGAACTGAAGAAGAAAATGTCAAACCACTCTATTTTCTTTGCCAAGAAAACCCCATGTGAGGTCATGGAGAGTTGAATACTGAAACTACTTGAACAATAATAAAATGAACAAAATTTCCAAACCAAAGATCACTTTACCAAAATAAGCAGGGAATGCCCCTTAAGTATAATCTGTGATCTTTCCCTTTTTGTTACCTCTAAAAGATACTTTGCTATATAATATCTAAATGCTTTCAAAATATCACCCTTCAGCATGAGTTTCATGAGTCTAGTCCAAATCATCCCAACTTCATTTTCCTAAATGTTATTTCTACTGATCAGAGATTAAGATGTTAGGGTCCCAACATTTGTCATTAGAAAAACATTGATGAATTTGATGGTTTTGTTCCATTCTACATCTCTTTGTTGTCTTCCTGCCAGATTCATCTATAAGGATCTTTAGAGGGTGTTGCTAGTTTGGATCTCATGCCAAGTTTTCTGTAAATTTATTTTCTTATAAAAATTTATCTATTTATTTTAAACATTCTTTTCTTTTTAAATTTTAATTTCCAGATTCTCTCCTTCCCTCCCTCCCACACCTTCCCCATTCACTGAAAGACAAGCAATATTATATCAATTATACATGTAAATAATATAAAATATATTTCTATATTAGTCATATCAGAAAAAAGCAAATAATAAATAAAATCAAGAAAAATATACTTTAATTTGCACTCAGAGTCCAACAGTTTTTTCTCTGGTGGTACAAAGCATTTTTTCATCTAATAATGAAAAAAAGATTTAATCTTTGGTATTGTTTTGGATTAGAGTTACCAACTCTTTCACAATTAATTGATCTTCAAGACATTTCTGTTACTGAACACAATGATCTCCAAGTTCTTCTCAATTCATTTTGTATCAGTTCATGTAGATCTTGCCATGTTTTTCTAAAATCACCCCTACTTTATAATTTCAAATAGCATAATAGTATTCTATTGCAATCATATGCCACACCTTGTTTAGCCATTCCCCAACTGATGGGCTTTCCCTTAAATTCCATTTCTTTGCCACCACAAAAGGAATTGCTACAAATATTTTATATACAGTTTTCTTTTTCTTTGGGATAACTTTGGAGTACAGACTTAGTAGTGGTATTGCTAGGTCAAAGGAAATGCACGGTTTTATAATTCTTTAGTTCTAAATTGCTCCCCAGAATAGTTAGACCAGTTTACTGTGTTCATTAACTATTTTGCATCATCTCTTCCAGCATTTGTCATTTATGATAGGTATAAGGTAAAACAACTTCAGAATTGTTTTAATTTATCTTAAAGAATTTTTTAATTTGACCATAGGTAGCTTTGATTTCTTCTTCTCTTTTTCTCCAGTTAGCTCAATCAGCATTTCTTTTTTTTTTTTTAAGTTAAAGCTTTTTATTTTTTAAAAAATGGACAATTCTTCAACATTACCCTTGCAAAATGATGTGGTCCAATTTCTCAGCCTTCCCCCACGACCTCCCCTACATGGCAAGTAGTCCAATATATGTTAAATATGGTAGAAATGTATGTTAAATCCAATTTTTGTATACATATTTATACAATTATTGTGCCACATAATAAAAAAAGAAAGAAGCAAAGTAAAATGCAAGCAAACAACAACAACAAAAATTGAAATGGTATGTTGGCAACCACACTCAGATCCCACAATATTCTTTCTGGGTGTAGAAGGTTCTCTTCATCATTGAATAATTGGAACTGGTTTGAATCACCTCATTGTTGAAGAGAGCCATGTCCACCAGACTTGATCATTGTATAATCTTGTTGTTATATATAATGATCTCTTGGTTCTGCTTATTTCACTCAGCATCAGTTTATATAAGTTTCTCCAGGCCTATCTGAAATCATCCTGTTGGTCGTTTCTTACAGAACAATAATATTCCATAGCATTCATATATCATAATTTATTCAGCCATTCTCCAATTGATGGGCATTCACTCAGTTTCCTGTTCTTGCCACTAAAAAAAGGGCTGCCACAGACATTTTTGCACATGTGGGTCCTTTTCTCTCCTTTAAGATCTCTTTGGGATACAAGCCTAGTAGTAGCATTGCTGGATCAAAGGATATGCACAGTTTGATAACTTTTTGAGCGTAATTCCAAATTGCTCTCCATAATGGTTGGATCCATTCAAATTCCACCAACAATGTATCAGTGTTCTACTTTTCCCACATACCCTCCCAATATTTGTCATTATCTTTTCCTGTCATCTTAGCCAATATGACAGGTGTCAGGTCTTATCTCAAAATTGTCTGAATTTGCATTTCTCTGATCAATAATGATTTGGAGCAACTTTTCATATGACTAGAAATAGTTTCAATTTTTTTGTCTGAAAATTGTCTGTTCATAATCTTTGACTATTTATCAATTGGAGAATGGCTTGAATTCTTATAAATTTGAGTTAATTCTCTCTATATTTTAGAAATGAGGCCTTTATCAGAACCTTTGAATGTAAAAATGTTTCCCCAGTTAATTGCTTCCCTTCTAATCTTGTCTGCATCAGTTTTGTTTGTACAAAATTTTTTTAACTTAATATAATCAAAATTATCTATTTTGTGATCAATAATGATCTCTAGTTCTTTGGTCACAAATTCCTTCCTCCTCCAGAGATCTGAAAAGTAAACTATGCTATGCTCTTCTAATTTGTTAATGATATCACTTTTTATGTCTAGATCACGAACCCATTTTGATCTTATCTTTGTATATGGTGTTGGGCATGAGTCAATGCCTAATTTCTTCCATATTAGTTTCCAATTTTCCCAGCAGTTTTTGTCAAATAGTGATTTCTTATTCCAATATGGGGTCTTTGGGTTTTGCTATAATTATTGAACTTTGTTCTGTGAACCCTATACTCTATTTCTTAGCCAGGACCAAATGGTTTTGATGATTGCTGTTTTATAATATAGTTTTAAATCTGGTATAGCTAGGCCATCTTCATTTGCATTTTTTTCATTAATTCCCTTGAAATTCTTGACCTTTTGTTCTTCCAGATGAATTTTGTTGTTATTTTTTCTAGGTCAGTAAAATAATTTCTTGGGAGTTTTATTGGTATAGCACTAAATAAATAGGTTAGTTTAGGTAGTATTGTAATTTTTATTATATTCGCTTGACCTATCCAAGAGCACTTGATATTTTTCCAGTGATTTAGATATGTTCCAGTTATTTGTGTGGAAAATGTTTTGTAGTTTTGCTCATATAGTTCCTGACTTTCCCTTGGCAGATAGATTTCCAAATATTTTATACTATTGACATTTATTTTAAATGGGATTTCTCTTTGTATCTCTTGGTATAAATTGGTATAAAAATGCTGCTGATTTATTGAATTCATTTTGTATCCTGCAACTTTGCTAAAGTTGTGGATTATTTCTAATAGTTTTTTAGTTGATTCTCTAGGGTTCTCTAAGTATATACCATCATATCATCTGCAAAGAGTGGTTTCCTGCATTCCTCTACTCTAATTCCTTTAATTCCTTTTCTTCTCTTATTGAAAAAGCCAGCATTTCTAATACAATATTGAATAGTAATGGTGAAAGCGGGCAATTTTGTTTCACTTCTGATCTTACTAGGAATGGTTCTAGTTTATCCCCATTATATATGAAGCTTACTGTGGTTTTAAATAGATGCTACTATTTTAAGGAAAAGTTCATTTATTCCTATACTTTCTAATGTTTTTAATAGGAATGGATGTTGGACTTTATCAAACACTTTTTCTGTATCTCATATCATGCCTAACTTTTCTAGTATTCTATTTACCTCTTTAACTTCTTCTTTATTTTGTAGTTTGATTTATCTAGTTTTGAAAGAGCAAGGTTGAGAACTCCCACTATAATAGTCTTGCTGTCTATTTCTTCTTGCAGCTCTCAACTTCTCCTGTAGGAATTTCTATGCAGTACCACTTGGTGTATATATGTTTAGTACTGATATTGCTTCATTATCTATGATACTCTTTAGCAAGATATAGTTTCCTTTCTTATCTCTTTTAATTGCATCAATTTTTGCTTTTGCTTGATCTGAGGTAGGATGGCTACCCCTGCTTTTTTTTTTTTTTTAAACTTCATCTAAAGCATAATAGATTCTGCGCCAGCCTTTTACCTTTACTCTGTATGTATCACTTTGATTTAAATATGTTTCTTGTAAACAACATATTGTAAGTTATAGCTTTTAATCCAATCTGCTATCTGCTTCTGCTTTATGGGAGAGTTCACCCCATTCACATTTACAGTTACAACTACTAATTCTGTATTTCCTGCCATCTCATTTACCCCAAATCATACTTTTCTCTTTTCTTTTTCCCTTTTCCTCCTTCCCAGTATTTTACTTATGAGCACCACTTGCCTCAAGCAGCCCTCCTCTTTTAGAGCCCCTCCCCCTTTCTTATACCTTTCCCCTACTATTTCTGTTTTCCCTTCTATTTAGCCTATCCATTTCCTTTTACCTTTCCCCTCCTACTTTTCTATAAGGTGGGAGAAGTTTCTCTGTGTAATCAAATATATCTAATAATTACTTTAAGCCAAATCTGATGAGAGTAAGATTCATACAATGTTCATCTTTCTTCCTTCTTTCCCTCAATTATAATAGGTTTTATCTCTTTGTGAGACATAATTTCTTTTATTTTATGTCCACTTTCCCCTTTTCCCAGTACAATCCCCTTTCCACCTCTAGTTTTTTTATATTATAACAATAAAATCAAATTATACATGCACTCTCTATGTATACCCATAATAGAAATACAGTTCTTAAGAGTTCTTTTCTTTTTACCTTTCTACATTTCTCTTGAGTTTCTTTCTATATTGGATATCAAATTTTTTGTTTAGTTCTGGTCATTTCATCAGAAATAAGTGGAATTCACCTATTTCTGTTGATTGCTCATCTTATCCCCTGAAAATGCTCAGTTTAGTGGGGTAGTTTATTCTTGGCTTAATTCCAAGTTCTTTTGCCTTTTGGAATATCAGATTCCAAGCCCTTTCATCCTTTAAGGTGGAAGCTGCTAGGTCCTGTTTAATCCTTATTGTGGTTCCTCAATGTTTGAATTGTTTTTTTTTCTGGTTGCTTGCAATATTTTTTCCTTGGTCAAATAGTTCTGACCACAATATTCCTTGGAGTTTTAATGGAATTCTTTCAATGGCTATTTTACCTTCTGATTCTATGATAACAGGGCAGTTCTCTTTGATGATTTCTTGAAAAATAGTGGTTAGGCTCTTTTTTTCATCATGGTTTTCAGGAAATTCAATAATCTTTAGATTGGCTCTCCTAGATCTATTTTCCAGGTCAGTTATTTTCTCAAGTAGCTATTTTATATTTTCTTTTATTTTTCTTTCTTTTCTTCCTTCCTTCCTTCCTTCCTTCCTTCCTTCCTTCCTTCCTTCCTTCCTTCCTTCCTTCCTTCCTTCCTTCCTTCCTTCCTTCCTTCCTTCCTTCCTTCCTTTCTTTCTTTCTTTCTTTCTTTCTTTCTTTCTTTCTTTCTTTCTTTCTTTCTTTCTTTCTTTCTTTCTTTCTTTCTTTCTTTCTTTCTTCTTTTTTTTCTTTTTTTGGTTTTGCTTGATTGATTCTTGATGTGTCATTGAGTCATTCATTTCAGTTCTGATTTTTAGTGAATTTTTTCTTCATTTACTTTTTTAGTTCTTTTTGTATTTGCCCAATTGAAATTTTAAATTAGTTGTTTTGTTCTATGAATTTTTTTTTTCCATTTCACAAATTCTGTTTTTAAGGGAGCTGGTTTTTTCCCATTTTGTCAAGTCTATCTTTTAATGAGTTATGTGCTTTTTCCATTTCACTATTTTGTAGTGAATTTTCTTCAGATAATTTCTGTGTTGCCTTTTCCAAATCCTCTTGCAAAGTTTTCATTTCCTTTTCCCCTCACTGATGGGTTTGAGGCTTGTTGGTTATCTTCAACCTGGTCTAACCCATATGCCAAGACAGTTTACTGGGGTATGGCTGTTACTCTTACTGCAGCTTTTTGGAGCCATACATGAGAGTTGGGAAAAAGTGGATAAGTAGCTCTGAAAAGACTGCAAACTTTCACACCATGCTCAGTAATTTGGAAAGTTACCAGGGATAGTGAGTCATGATACACTTGACAATTTTTTCCTAGTAGTAATGCCAGTATTGGTTTGATAATAGTTCAAGAACTTGAGAGTGGGAATTAAGGCAAAAGAGACCCTGCATAGAAATGCATGGCTATGAAGGTAAGATAGCCAGGGAGTAAAATGAAACTTGACTTGTATCCACCTGAAAAATGAATCTTATATTAGCAACAAATTCTTTCCTGTCACTTAAGACATACTCTATTTTGTGTTCTAGGATGTTTGATATTTGTCATGCATTGTCTTCTATCTCTCTTCTAAAAAAAAGTATTCATTATAAAGAGGAGCAACTTGTAAGTAGTAGGAAGCCTTTGTCCTCTTTCATTTCTCAAATATGAGTCATATTTTCTAACCTCCTTGTGTTCACCTCATCCCTGGATATGTGGATCTAGAAGATCTGTACTTAGATAATTAAATCCATGTTAACTGATAAAATCTCCAAGATGTAGTACGGTTAGAGATGAACAAAGACACTCAGGACATCATCTCAGGGGAACACCAATTAAGGGTTGGGAAATAGATGATGATATAACAAAGGAGTTTGAAAAGGAACCGTTAGAGAGATAAGAGGTGAAGGAGAAAAGCAGTGTCATAGAAGCTAAAGAAAGAGAAAATATCTAGGAGGGCAGAATGACCAACAGAGGTCATCAATAGACTTGAAGAGAGCAGATTGAATCAAATGCTGGGGGTGTGTATTAATAAAAGGTAAACTAGTAAATATGGATAACTATAGAATTTTGGTAGTAAAAAAAGAAAAATAGAAATAGAATGCTAGTTTAAATGAAGGATATTAAAGATAGGAAGAGAATTAGGCATAGTTTTAAGCAATGGAAACAGAGCTAGTAGACAGAGAGAGTTTAAAGATGAGTCAGAGGAGTTATTTGATCAACAGGACAAGTTCTTGGAGTTTGTTATGATAGGGAATGGAATCAAGGAGACAAGCAAAGGCCTTGGCAAGAAGGAGGATCATCTCTTTTTCACAGATGGGATAAAAAGAGGGAGAAGTCACATGAAGAGATAAAGGGGGAATAAGTTATGTAGAAGGGGAGAAAAATCGGCACATGGTGGGTGGCCTTAATTTTCTCAGCATAATCCCCTGACTCATCATTCTCTCATCGTTACCATGGGAATGTGAGGTGCAGGAAGGCTTGAGTTCATTGAACAATCCCTATCCAAAATTCCTCAGGCTTCAGTGATCTTGTCTTGAGAATGACAAGTCAGGGAATGACAATAATAAAGTAAGTTGTAATGACAACAATAAAGTAAGATGACTTGCTAGGGTTTGAGGGGAGAGAAGTTGCCACAGAAAGCACAATAGTCACTCAGGAAAGAAGGAAAATACCATCATACAACAGTGAAGAATCAATTGAGATTAGTTACCATAATTTTGTAGTGGATTCAATCAACACAATATGTGACTTCCTCCATTGTTGTTCTGCCTGATTAATCCTTAACAAAAGGCTCTTCTGAACAACAACAAAAAAAAATACATACAGCATACTTTTAAGTTTAATTTGCATTATTTTCTCCACCACTTTCATAAGTATAGAAAAAGAGTTGGTAAACTATATCTCATAATTTGCTGATCTCTGGGGCAGCTAGTTAGCTGTGTCTAGAGTCAGGAAGACCTCAGTTCAAATTTCATTGTGTTTATCTCAGTTTTCCCATCTGAACCGAAAAATGAACCGAAGAAGAAAATGGTAAACTATTCCAATATCATCATTGCCAAGAAAATCCCAAGTAGGGTCATGGAGTTGGACAGATGAACAATAAAACCAACACATTGCTGCCCCTAGTCAGTCAACAAAACAATAAATCAAGCCATGATTTGTAATTTGCTCATTTAGAGATATAAATGCTCACACAGAAAATTTAACAATTGGCTCCTGTATACCAATAAGAGTTATTTCTTCTGAGTATGGCACTTACTACTTTTATAGTATATATGTATATACTATATATATATATATATATATGTATATATATATATATATAACTATTATACTATTATATATAATGTTATACACTGTGCTAAGTAAGTACTTTATAATTATTACTTCACTCGATCTTCTCAATAACCCTGGGAGATAAATATTATTATTATCCCCATTTTAGAGATGAGGAAACCAAGACAAACTAAGAGCAAGTGATTTGCCTGGGTTTACACAGCTAATAAGGGCCTGTGGCTAGATTTGAACACAGGTTTTACCTGATTCCTGGCTGAACCATTATTGCCCCAACAACAAAGAGGAATAACAATGGAATAAGAAATTGTTCAACAGGGAACAATAATGGAGGAAGACTTTGAAGGGAGGAAAGAAAGGCCAGGGTAGGGTTGATGAAAAGAAGGATAAGTCCCAAAGAATATGAAGAAGTTGAAAAAAAATGTAGCAAGTAGCAGAGAGCCCAAAAGACACCTGAAAAGCTATAGCTTATAACCATTAATGATCTGAGCATGAGGAAAATAAGAACTTTCAGGAAATCAGTGATCAGAAAAGTGGGCAGATTATGTAGCAAAAATGAGAGATAATAGAGGAACAAATAGAGTGCTGCAAGGGTATCCCTGAAATATTAAAAGATCTAGGGGAAAGCTGACATCATATAAAAAGATAGAATTCATGTGGAGGATCTAGGGGAGGATATGAGGAAGAATTACACTAGGATGAGAAAATGTGCATGGGCTGCAATCTGAATGGGCATAGGATAGTGAAGTCCCTAAGTAATTATTAGTCTATTCTCCCTCTTCATATCCTCCATTTTATGCTTTCTTGAAGAAATTCTAAGGGACCGCTAGGTGCCACAGTGGATAGAGCACCAGCCTTGAAGTCAGGAGGATCTGACTTAAAATCTGATCTCAGACACTTAGTACTTCCTAGTTGTGTGATCCTGGACATTTCATTTAGCCCCAGTTGCTAAAAAAATTATATATATATGTTACAATAAAATACTGTTACAGAACCAAAAAAAAAGTGTCTTCCTTCGTACTTCCCTGAATTTCTAAGACTCTTTTTCATTTAAACTTTTTTTTTTCTTTAGTGCATCAACCCTCTCAATTAAGGAACTTCCCATTTTGGTATTTGGTTTCTTGAAGGGATCCCAAATTATCACAAAAAGTTTTTATTTCTGTTGCCCAGTTGTTTCATTTGTGTCCAACTCTGTGATTCTACTCCAAGTTTTCTTGGCAAAGATAATGGAATGGTTTGCTACTTTTTGTCTCCAGCTCATTTTATATGTTAGGAACTAAGGCTAATTTACTCAAATAACTTGCCAGGATCACACAGCAAGGAAGTATCTGAGATCAGATTTGAACTCAGAAAGATTATTCTTCTTGATGTTAGGCACTGTACCACTTAGCTTCCCCATCACATAAAACATAATGGTTAAACAAAATCAAAAAATGTATCTTCACACAATCAGTTGTGATGGACTTGAGTCTTTTCAATAATGAAGTGAATTCTAGGAAATTCCAATAGATTTGTTGTAATGTTCTGGTTAGGTCTTTGAATCAGCCTTCATTTCAGCTAACTAATCACCACAAGAATAGCCAGGGATAAAGTCCAAATTCTTTATTATCTCCTTCACAGTCTGTTTCCTTCATCTGGGGCTCAGCTAGCTTTCTGGAGGCCCTTTAGACGGGACTTGGTTTCAGTGGAGAGATGAAGGAAAGTCACCAGGACCCTAATCAAAGATGGAATGTCTCTCGTCTAGTCCTTGTTGGCTCTTATATACTCTATTATAATTACATCCTCATAGTTGTCAATCTTGTAGAATTATATTAAGTACTAAGAGAACTATTAATCACCATGCTAAACCAGATAACCAATTGTCTTATCAATTCCACTGAGTTAACACCTTCTTTCAAATATACTTCTCCACAGTTCTGCCCTTTACAACTTGTGATGGAAAGTACCAAAGAGATGGATCCAAAGAGAGAACTTATGGAGACGAAGTGGATACAGCATAGTATTTTCACCTTTTTGTTGTTTGCAAGTTATTTTTTCTTTCTTGCTTTTTTCCCCTTTTGATCTAATTTTTCTTGTACAACATGATGGATAGGAAAATATGTTTAGAAAAATTATACATATTTATCCTATATTGTGTTGCTTGTTGTCTTAGGGAGGGGTGAGGAGAGAGAAGGAGAAAAATTGAGATACAAGCTTTTGCAAAGGTGAAAGTTGAAAACAATCTTTGCTAGTATTTAAAAAAAATACTATTTAAAAAACCCAAAAATATATCTCCATTGAGAATGCCTAAATCTGTTCAGGCTAGTTTGACTGAATCAAGAGGGCCATCTGGAGAATCAATGAGAAAGAAAGATAAAAAAGGAAGTTGGGGCAATGATTTTATGAAGGATCTATGAAGGATCCTACCCAGTCTTAGCATTCACTGAAAATTCACCGTTTTTTGAAGACACTAGGCCCTCTTATTGATTCAGAGAACTTTGTCCGAAGGCTCAAAGTTTTTGATTTGGGAGTTTTTGTTGTTTTTTGGTGAAGCAATTGGGATTAAGTGACTTGTCCAGGTCACACAGCTAGTAAATGTTGTGTCTAAGATCAGATTTGAATTCAGGCCCTTCTGACTTCAGGGCCTATACTCTATCCTTTGTGCCATTTAGCTGCTTCAGCTCTACCAGGATCAAAGTGTTTAATCTTTGCTATTTCCTAAGCCTTTTTTGTACCTGAACAGCCACAGCAACCGTCTAGATTTCATGGGACCAGTGGGGCTTCCTAGCTTTTCAAACTCCCATACAGCCAAGTCTAGCCCATCTTTCCCTCACTGATCTCTACATATTATAGAAGAGTTTGCCTTCCAGTGTTTATTTTCAGAAGAAAAGAGAGTATTTTCACTTAGAAATAAGACACCAGAGAAAGGCAATTAGAAATGCATACAAAAAGGAAATCCAGACTGAGTGGCACCTTAGCTTTCTTACCTAACCCTTAGTCAAAGTATTCTGGGTCTATACTGATTTCCTCTAGAACAGTTCTATCTATCCTAGGCACTTTGCATATAGCTATTAAGCTCTGACTCCACTCTTCCAGAGCTTGGTCAATGACATCTCCCCTTTATCCCCCATCAGGCTTTTAGGAATATCCCCAAAGGTTTGAAGTCTTTCTTTAATGAACCTTCACTTCAATCAGGCATGGCCCTCACCCTGTTAGACAGCAATTATTAATGCCCAGTTCCATTAACTTTGTTATTGTTGTTTAGTTAGTTAGTTATATCCAGCTGTCTGTGACCTCATTTGGGGTTTTCTTGGCAAAGATACTGCAAGGATTTGCCATTTCCTTTTCCAGCTCATTTTACAGATGAGGAAACTGAGGCTAACAGGGTTAAGTGAGTTGCCCAGTCTCATACAGCTAGCAAGTATCTGAAGCCACATTTGAATTCAAGTCCTTATGACTCCAGGCCCTGTACTGAACCAGCCAGCTGCCCAAATGAGCTGGCCCCAACACATCCCTGGTGGGTGGTGAAGGTAGGAATATATCAATATATTAGAACTGCTTTTGCCATGTGCCTCTCCTGCTTTAAACTCTCAATAGCTCACTACTGCCTAAAAAATTAAGTCCAAATAGGGACCTCGGGATCCAAAAAGCTAAAAAAATGGGAAAACAAAGGCAGCAGAAACTCCTTTCCATTCCCACCCTGAGTTGAAAGAGTTGAAGCTAAGATAGGGACATATGACCTCCTAATGAAATCCCATACTTGTGACAGGAAGCAGATTTTGGGGTTTACATATAGAATAACCAAAGCCTGAGCCTGATTGTCATATTTGTTGATGGTTAAGCATCTGGAAGAGGGTAAGAGAAAGATTTCACTGCTGAGAGGCAAGAAACCAGGAAGAAAAAGACAGGAACAAATCCCATGCCCCCACTGAGTTCTGCTACAACCTTATCACTTGGGCATTCAAGGTCCTTCTAAGGAAAAATGGTATCTGTTTTGAACTTTTGGAATGTATTGTGTACCAAGTAGGATTGTTCTGATTTTTGAGGTAATAGAATGTTGTCTTTTATTTTGGGGCAGAAGGGGAAAGTAGTGACAGGAAAGGAAATTTAGTTATTCAAGTGATCATATACAAATATGAATGGAGTCTCCCAATTTGGCATGTCATCAGGAAACTTTCTGGTTGTTAAAAGAGTGAGCTGAGGATTATATAACATGTAGTGAAATGGAAGCTTCTCTTTGGGGAATTTAAACGCAATACAGAGAGCTGGTGGGTGGGGGATTAATCCCTAAATTATGTGAGGGGGTTGTACTCTTGAAGGGAAGATATTCTATTATTATATATGTAACAGGATACTAGACAAAATTTATGAGCATGTGCAGAATCCTCAGGCTTATTCAGTCCCCATGAGGACTATATAAATAACTATATAATTGTTAGCTATTTTAGTAAAAGCAGCAGCAGCAGTAGTAGTAGTGGTGGTAGTTGTTGTTGTAGTAGTCATAGTAGTTGTAGTAATAGAAGAAGAAAAAGGAGGAGGAGGAAGAAGAGAAGAAGAGAGAAAGAAGAAGAAGATGATGATGATTTTGGGGGAGGGGGAAAGTAAATGTTAAATATTTACCTGCACACTGATGCCAGATACTCACTCCTTATAACAAAGAATTTAAAAGGAGGAAAAAGAGCTTAACAATAGAAAGCAAAACATCAACCAAGTCCTTCAACATTATATGGAATGTTCTGTAGCCATAGTTCCCCATCTCTATAAAGATAGAGAGATAGATTATCTTATTTCTTCTTTGGGGCCAGGCTTAGTCATCATAATTACACAGCATTTAGTTTTAGTTTTGTTGTTATTGTACTCTCCATTCATTTGAGGAAGGTTTTTGAAGGCAGAAAAGGGGTATGAATTCACAGAGAGGAAGGTGGGGGAGGAGGGCATGCCAGGTCAGGAATGATGGTGTCAGTGGGAGTGGAGAGGTAGGGAGAGATGGAAGTGATATTTCAGAGACAGAACTGGGATGACTTGCAAAATGTCTGGATGTAGGGGCTGAGAGAGAGGGAGGAGTCACAAGTGATGAAAATTTTCATCCTTGGAGTCTGGGAGAATGTTGCTGGCATGGACAAAAATAGAAGGCAGCCAGGAGTGGGTATGACTTTGATTTTAGGAACTTTGAGTCAGAGATTCTTCTCTGACACCTTTTCTTGGCATCGAAGTAGCCCTGGCTTCTCTCAGACTAGGCTGGCCAAATCCAGGCTCTGATAGGTTCCACCAAGCTGGAAAGACAGCCAAGTGCAGGCAAAGTAATGACTGTGTCAGTGCTGCTTGAGATCCAGCAAAGATCTGTCCAGAAAGGGTCACCTCTCATCCCCAGAAGGCTGATTCGGTTGGTCATGATAACTTATGAAACAAAGCAAAAAACAAAAAAGGCCTGTGCAGCCTCCTCCCAGTTACTCCCGCAGCGTGTGACAGTAAAAAAGGAGGCCAAGAATGCTCAGAATAACACCCCTTCTAAGCTAGCTGTAAACATTAACTGTTGATATGCTAAATACAAGATCTTTGTCCAATAACTAATGAGGTGACATAGTGGTGGGGAAAATGAACGAAATCAGTGTTGACATTCTCACTATAAATCAAACCAAGAGACAGAAGGAAGCTGCTGCTAAATGGTAGGATGTCTCACAGGTTCTCCTTGGACAGGCCAATCAAAGTGCTGGCAAAGAGAATTTTAGTTCACAGCCAAGACAGTGAGAAATACCATTACACAGGACTTTTGGTCATCTTGCTTTGTAGCGCTCCTAAAGAGCACACATATCTTACCTGTCATCTTTTTTCACAGCCTTTGATTGACTGATTCATACTTTGTTGAACCACCATCCATAGCTTTCCCTGAATCTAGGACTGGACCTCAAGTCAGTCAATTGGTAAATTTTTATTAAGTACCTACTATATACTAAACACTGGAGATAGAAATAGGAGGGAGGGAGACAGACAGAGAGACAGAGACAGACAGAGACAAAGAGAGAAACAAAAACAGAGACAAAAGAGAGACAGAAAGAGAGATAGAGAGACATAGACACAGAGAAAGACAGGGACAGACACACACACACAAAGAAAGAAAAATACACACACACACACACACACACACACACACACACAAGGAGAGATAGAGATAAAGTTCCTGCCCTCAAGGAATTTACAATCCAGTGTGGGAAGACAACACACAAAAGGAAGCTGAAAAGAGGGAGAGAGAGGGTACCTAATCCATTGGCACGGATGATGGAGAAATCAGTCAGCGATGTCCCAAGTCAGTGCAACCACATGGACAATAATATATCTGAGCTGAGACTCCTCCTCCCTTTGTCCTCTTGTGGAAATTTCATGAATTCCAAAGGGTTTCCATGAGCACCTTTAGGTGGATGATTTCCACAACTATATGTCCAGCACTCCTCACCTAAATTAATTTTTCCTCATAACCTCACCCTCTTCCCAACTTTCCTGTTCTTGTGGAAGGGACCATAATCCTTTCTGGTACCTGGCTTTACCACTTCAGAGACATTCTAAACATCTCCCTCATTCCCCCAATATCCAATCAGTTTCTGAGTTTGATTGATTCTGTCTCTATACCACCTTTCACATCCATCCCCTTTGTCCACTGCCCTAGTTCAAGCCTCCATCATTTATGATAGCTTACTCATCAAAGCCAATAGAGCTTTGGGTCTGGAGTCTTCCTGACCTGAGCTGAAATCCAGCCTTAGACAATTACTAGTTGTGTGATTTGGAGAAAGTCCTTTAAACTCTATGTGCCCAGTTTCCTCAAATGTAAAATGGGGATCATAATAGCAGCAACCTTCCAAGGTTGTTGGGAGGATCAAGTGTAAAGTTGTAAAGTGCTTAGCACAGTGCCTGGCACATAGTCATAGGTGCTTAATGCTTATTGCTTTTCCTTTTTTTTTCCCCTTCTCCCTGACTCTAGTCCTTCCCCCTTCCAACCTCTCCTTAACATGGCTGCCAAATTGATATTATATAAAGTTATGATTATTGTTCGCTGATGGACTTTTTGTGATTGTTTAGGGTTTTCTTGGCAAGGATACTAGAGTGGTTTGACATTATCTTCTCCAGCTCATTTTGTAGATGAGGAAACTGAGGCAAACAGGATGAAAAGACTTATCCAAAGTCACCTAACTAGTCTGTGGCCAGATTTGAACTCGGAAAATGATTCTTTCTGCCACTAGGTCCAGGACTCAATCTAATGTGCCACCTAGTGTCCTCTACATAAATTACTTCCTTCCTCAAGAAACTTGAGACTCCTTATTGTCTCAAGGATAAAATAGCAGCTTCTTTATTTAAAATCCTTCACAATTTGACTCCATGCCTTTCTAGATTGATTTCACATCATTGTCCTCATGCATTCCAGCTTGTGTCCAATGTGGACCACACCCTAGTTGCTGTCCATATTATTTTATCTCTAGCCTCTGAGACTTTATATGCTTTCTCCTTTCTCACCACTGCTTCAGACTCAGTTCAAGTGTCGCCTCCTACATAGGCCGTCCCTGATCCCCTCCAAAGATTAGTGCTCCTTCCCCATCATACATACACACATGTGGATATAGATGTATATGTGTATACATACATTACATATCACATTTCTATATACTGCATATTAGTTTAAGATTTACAATGTTCATTGCAAATATTGTCCCATTTGATCTTCCTGACAACCCTGGGAGGTGCTGCTATTATTCCTTTTTACAGATGAGTAAATAAACAAAGACAGATTAAATGATTTGCATAATGAAGTTAAATTAGAACTCGTCTTCCAGTGCTCTGTCCATTGAGCCACCTAGTTGCCTCTCTAGTTTGTGTTTTCTACCTTCTTTTACCCCAGGAGAATAGAAGCTCTTATAAGTACATATTAGAGCCTGGAAATCAATCAATTAACAAAAATTTAAAAATATTCACTATGTGCTAGGAGCTATGCTGGACACTAAGTATTTCCAGACAAAATTGAAACCATCCCTGTTCTATATACATACATATGTATATATACATATATGTTTGTATAAAATGCATGGAAAACATATTCACATTATATGTATATGTATGTATATATGATGTAGGTGATATAGACACCAGATAATTTTAGGCACCAAATGTTGGGGTTCCGTCATGTAAAGAATTCACAATGGCTGTTCTCTTTGGTAAAAGGTGGATTTATTTGGGGGAAAGGTTACAGCAAAATGAAGGAATACAATAGATACCAGGAATGGTAACTATAAAAAAGTGGGAGAGCATATGAAAGGCAAGTTCCTCAGGGGAACTCGTAATTAACCAAGAGAAAGAGAGCATCCCATGAGGTTGGGGCATGTCCTTAGCTGGTAGGCTAAATCTTGAAAGGGTGTAACACCCTAAAAGAATGAGTTAGTTATAAGTAGAAGTAATGTCAGGAGAGAGACCACAAGGCATAGTGGGGTTAGGAGAGACCATGTTGTATAGGGAAGGGGTAAGAGAAAATACACCATGAGGCAGTGCTCCACGGACTGACCCAAAGAAGGCAGCAGCCGCAAGATGACCCCTAAGTAGGAAAAATTTAACCTCAGGGACATGACTGGGATTTCTGACAGGGCATGGCAAGGTGAGGCTGCTGGAGACCTCTGCAGAGGGTGGGTCTCAGGGGTTTAGCATAACTTGGATTTCTGAGTGGACCATCTCCCCAGAGGGTGGGAGCATGGAGCTAAGCTGATCTCTGCCAGAACCTTCTCCCTGACTATTTTAGAGATCAATTGTTTAGTTTCTCTTTGTCCAACACACCATTCAGGACCTCATCGTGTGTGTGTGTGTGTGTGTGTGTGTGTGTGTGTTTTGACATGTTCCATTTCTGCCTGGGATTGGTTTATCTCTCGTGCAGCACCTGATGCCCCTCTCCCCTACCAGGATTCACCATAGTGGTGTTGAACTTAGAACAAACATTCAGGGCTTTTGCCCTGCTCAGAGGTCCATGAGCTTAAGCAATACTCCTGGATTCAGCCGTTCTATTTTCAATGCCTACAGGTAGGTGTATATCAAGAATTTACATTACAAGGAAGAAGCAATGTGCAAATAAGTAGGTATATTAAAAAATAAACAAACAAATAAGCTGTACATGAAGCAGGTATAACGCTAGAACTAGCTCTTAAGAACCAATTTCCCCCAATCATCTCATTGTTGAAAAGAGCTAAGTCCAGCACAGTTGATCGTCACATAAATTTGTTGTTGCTGATTACAATGTAATCTTAATTCTGCTCACATCACCCAGTATCAGTTCATATAAGTCTCTCCAGGCCTTTCTGAAATCATTCTGCTGATTGTTTCTTATAGAACAATAATATTTTATGACATCCATATGCCGTAACTTATTCAGGCATTGTCCAACTGATGTAATATAGCTTCTAGGGGAGGCAGCAATGATGTTGAGGCCCCCTGATCTTAGAGGGATTCTGTTCTAACAATTAGTCAGTATCTTAAATCTTCTGGCTTTGGAGTCTGCCTTGGGAAATTCCCACACTCAGTCTAAGCTGTCTGATTCTGAAAAGACCACTCCTTAGTCAGATAGCTTCTGACCTCAGGATAGTCCCACGGACTAAACTCCTGAGACAGTAGTGATTTGTTGGTCAGTGAGAACCAAATTCTGGAGACATGCACTCTTTGGTCCTGCCTCTGGGCCATAAAATTAGCATGTCAATGATAGAAAGCTGGATAAAGGTGTCTTCTCTCTCTTAGCACTTTGCTAAATTCTTTTGGAACTTAACCTGCTTCAATTGGTGTTACAATTACAATCAACTTTTCCCCTTGACCAGGAAATGGGCTCAAGCCTACCAAAAACTTTTGAGATGCCTTGCCACACTGGTCTGTGACCCCAAATTTTGGGGGTTCCTTTCCCAACCTTAGCACAACTGCTGGGCATCCACTCAGTTTCCAGTTCCTTGCCACAACAAAAAAGGCTGCTACAAACATTTTTGCACATGTGGGTTCCTTTCTCTCCTTTATAAAGATCTCTTTGGGATATCCCAGTAGAGGGGATAGACCCAGTAGAGACACAGCTGGATCAAAAGGAATGCAGTTTTATAGCCTTTTGAGCATAGTTCCAAATTGTTCGATCAATTCACAACTCCACTAACAATGCATCAGTGTTCCAGTTTTCCCACATTCCCTCTAACATTTATCATTATCTTTTTCTGTCATCTTAGCTAATCTGAGAGGTGTGAAGTGAGATCTCAGAGTTGTTTTACTTTTCTCTAATCAAAGTGATTTAGAGCATTTTTTCATATGACTAGTAGTGGCTTCAATTTCTTCATCTGAAAATCATCTGTTCTTATCCTGTGACCATTTAAAAATGTTAATAATAAAGATAAAACTTAACAGTGCATCATATTTTTGTTAAACATTTACTAGTATATCTCTGAGTATAAGGACCATAGTAGGATCATAAATCTACTATTAAAAGGACCTCACAGACCATCTTCTAGCCCTTCATTTCACAGATGAGGAAACTTGGACACAGGAAGATTAAATGACTTGTGCAAAGTTATATAGGCAATAAATGTCAAGCACTATCAATTATATCTTGATAGGAATAAAATAATTGGTTACAGATATGTGAATTATTTTTGATTTACATATGTATATTTAACCAGACCATTGACTACTTAGATGAAATAACAAAACCAACACCCAATTAGAAGGTTAAATAAACATGAACAGATATTACATGCAATTATAGTAGGTTCAACTTGACCTATTTAAACAAAACTTTCAAAAAAGAAAGAGACAAACATAAAAATAATGAATCTGATTTCCACTAATTTTAAAAGAAGTTTAGCCAATGTAAAACAGTCACTATAATAGGGGAGCCAAAATAACCAAGAAATCACATTCACCAATAAATAGTCTCTCTCTTTACCAAGTGGAAAGATACAGCAGCCAAGAACCACATCAGTTTAATACATTGTATTTGAAAGGTGGTGGATGTGACAAAGCAGTGTACCAAAAAAAGTTGATAAAGGGCAAATTCAATCTGGAGAAGTTCAATGAACCTGCAAAACTTGAGTAAGACAAATTATTCCAAAATTATTTATAGATGAACCTGAAAGGAGGACAATGTGTAGATATAAAATCAATGTGGTAATTTATCTGTAAAATCTATTTGTAAAAACTTTTTTTTAGTATTTCAATAATGATCTATTTTCAAAACTTTAATAATGGAAACACTACTTTTAGATTTCAACATGTGTAGTCCAAATTGTGCTATGTGAGAAAGTAGAGATGATGTTTAATATGAAGAACACTTGGACTTATAGAACATTTAGACTTGATCAAATACACCCAGAAGTAATCCATTCTGGAAGCAATTTTAAAAGACTCAAAGAATCCATTTTCAACATATCTTAAAAAGCAGAAGATTTTCCAAAAAAAAGTAAAGGAAAATATCACAGACAGAAATTTTTAACCAAAATAAGCAGGCATTGACCAAAAAAGAATATAATAGCTACCCATATTTTAAAAATATTTTTTAAAAATGAGCTACACATGTACTGAGTTTATATGACAAAAATATGAGAAGTAATCATACAGGCTTTAACAGATTTTTATAGCAGACTACATTTTCACAGTCACATGACTGACTGAAGTGTAGACAATAAAAATCCCATATTGTTTTTATTGGTTGTTGATTGCAAAGGGAAAAGAAACATTTTGTCTGGTAGATCAAAATGTAGCCTTAAAAATTCTCCTTCAACAAGGCATATCCCAAACATATGTCAAAATCATTCACAACATTTAGCAGATGCAACCACAGAACTATGTTCAAAATTATCTGATTTTCAATATCAAATGAGGTATAAAACAAGAAAACACATGCTCATCAAAGGCCACTGTTATAGATTTTCTTCCTAAAGTCTAAAGCAAAAAGGGATCCCTATAGATTACAAAATCCTCATGATGCTTCTGGTAGCAGATAACATTGTGCTAATCTCATACATCCTTCAGAATATTGTAGGACCTTTTCAATGAAATAAAAAAAAACCCACTGAAGAAAACACGTTAAAAAGTAGAATTAATCAAATAATAACAGCTCCTCAAAAGAGATTGACATATGCCATTCATACAGGGAAAATGAAGCTGGAAGATGAATGCCAATTGTCCACATTATGAATCTGTTAGATGGACATCCTTCTATCTTATGATGTTGGCTTCAAAGCATGGAAGACCATGATCTCCAAAAAATTTATATAGTAGTCAACCAATGAACAATGGAGTGCAGCATAGTAAAGTAAAATCAATGATCACTTGCATAAAAGAATTGATGTAAAGGATGTCATCTAGGAAATGTATGCTTGAAGAGGATATAGGTTGATTATGAAGGCAAAGCAATGACTGCACTTAGAGAGACTGAGTGCTAGGTTACCTTGGTAGCCATGAAATGTTAAAAGATAGTCACCTTGGAGAGATTCTCTATAAAAGATTTATGTGAAAAGATAGGCTATAGTCTATGTTGGGTTAGTAATATCCACATCTGTGATCTCATGGAGCCATTAAAATCTCAATTGGGCATGGTGGAGTATGCCTAGAATCTTATAGCTGGGAAAGCTGAGGCTGGTGCATCATCTTGATAAGGCTAAAGGATTGGGTGTCTGCACTAAGTTCAGCCTATTGGTGATAACTAAATTCATGCAAGCTCATGAGATCATGAGAGATATGTAAAAGAGGGGCAGCTATGCGTCATAGTAAATAGAGGACCAGCCCTGAAGTCAGGAGGACCTGAGTTCAAATCTGACCTCAGACACTTAACACTTCCTAGCTATGTGACCCTGGGCAATCATTTAACCCCAATTGTCTCTGCAAAAAAAATGAGATGTGCAAAAGAGAGTCAACAGTTTGGAAAAGGAAGGCAATTCCTTAAAAAACACAATAAGCCAAATGAAAAAACATTCATTAAAGAAATCAATTCCTTAAAAACACTATGTAGGTTAAATGCAAAAAAAAAATCCACTAAAGAAAACATTTTTAAAAGTATAATTAATCAAATAGAAAAAGAAATACAAAAGCTAACTGAAAAAATCAAACATTAAAAACTAGAATGGGACAAATTGGAACTAATGACTCTATGAGACATCAAGAATCAACCAAATAAATTAAAAAGAATGAAAAATGGAAGAAAATATAAAATATCTTATTGGAAAAAATAACCAACCTGGAAAATAGATTCAGGAAAAACAATTTTAAAATTATTGGCCTATTTGAAGGCCATGACCAAAATAAAAATACTGAATAGCATTCTTTAAGAGATCATCATTGAAAACTGTCCTGATATACCAGAGGGGGAAATAATCATTGAAAGAGTCCCTCAAAAATGGTGGAGAGGATACTTGCCTCCTTCTGAGCTCTCCTATTACCCTCACACTAACTATGAAACTCAGCCACTGAAATAGTGCTGGACTGGCAGAATCCACAAATATTGGGAGTGCAGCAAATTGCCAGCAAAAGATAATTTCAAAGATCTCCAGAAAAGATCTGCTTTATCAGGCACAGGCAGGGAGGCCAAGCATGGAGGCCAACCCATGCTGAGCAGACTAGGGGAGAGGTGCAGTCTCCACCAGTCAGAAAATTTACTGGGAGGACTCTACCACAGTATTGGCTACTCTGCCCTGGTTGTAAGCAGTAGATCAGCAGAAAAGTTTAAAACATCCAACACAAACACAAAAGGTAAAGAGTGTACCCCAAAGCACCATAGTCTCCCAGGACCTGGCTATGCCCACCCAGCACTGAGAGTAACTCAGCACGATCCCAGCACAGCCACTGCTACTTTGCTGCTGCTTCACGCTGCCTGTAGAGGAGTCTTGGAAAGACTTCTTTCCCTTAAAAGCAGATCCCCAATTTTTTTTTAAATGAGCAAAAAGGCAAAACGAGTTCTAACTATAGACAGCTTCTATAGTGAAAGAGAAGAATAGATTTCAAACCCTGAGGTTTGACTAAAAGCACATTGTCTCCAGATGTAACCTGGTCCCCACCACACAAGGCTCTCCTAAAAGAAATTAAAAAGGATCTTAAAAGAGGGCTAAAAGAAAAATGGGGAAAGGAAAGGAAAACTTCCTTTCTACTCTAACTACTATGATTCATAGCTGCCCCTCTTTTACATATATGTGCAAAAGTCATATATCTCATTAAAACATAGATTGGAAAAAGAAAACAACTCCTCGAAAAACAAAATATGTGAATTGGAAAAGGTAAGGAACTCCCAGGAAAACAGAATTTATGAACTGAAAAAAGAAAATAACTCCTTAATTTTTTTTTTTTTTTGTGAAATGGAAAAAAATTCCATAGAAAAATTCCAAAACAACTAATTTAAAAACTCAATTGAACAAATATAAAAAGAAGTAAAAAAAGTAAATGAAGAAAATAATTCATTAAAAATCAGAACTAAACAAATGAATGACTTGATGAGACATCAAGAATCAGTCAAGCAAAATAAAACAAAATGAAAAAATGAAAAAATATTAAATACCTACTTGGAAAAACAACAGACCTGGAAAATAGATTTAGGAGAGAATCTAAGGAAGTGGTCCTCACACTTTTTAAATAGGGGACCAGTTCACTGTCCCTCAGACTGTTGGAGGGCCAGACTATAGTAAAAACAAAAACTCACACTCTGTCTCCACCCATTTGCCATAACCTGGCAGGCCACATAAACGTCCTCAGAGGGCCAAATCTGGCCAGTGGGCCGTAGTTTGAGAACCCCTGATCTAAGGATTATTGTAATCCTTGAAAATCATGATGAAAAAAGAGCCTTGACACTATTTTTCAGGAAATCACCAAAGAGAACTGCCCTGATATCACAGAATTAGAAGGTAAAATAGCCATTGAAAGAATTCATCAAACACCTCCTGAAAGAGACCCCAAATTAAAACTCTAAGGAATATTGTGGCTAAATTTCAGAATTATCAGACCAAGGAAAAAATATTACAAGCAGCCAGAAAGAAACAATTCAGATACCAAGGAGCCACACTAAGGATTACTAAGGATTTAGCAGCTTCCACATTAAAGTATCAAAGGGCTTGGAATCTGATATTCCAAAAGGCAAAGAAACTTGGAATGCAGCCAAAAATAAACTAGCCTGCTAAATTGAGCATTTCTTTTCAAGGAAGAAAATGGACATTAATTGGAACAGGTGAATTCCATTTATTTCTGATGAAAAGACCAGAGCTAAAAAAAAATTTGACTTCCAAATAGAAGCAGCATAAAAAGAATTCTTGAGCACTGTATTTCTGTTGTAGGCATACATAGAGATTGCATGTGTAATTTGATTTTAGATTTATAATATAAAAAAGGAACTAGAGAAGGAAAGGGGATTATACTAGAAAAAGGGAAAAGTGGAGGTAAAAAGAGGGAAATTACATCTCACGAAGAGGCAAAGGAAACCTATTATATCTGAAGAAAAGAAGGGAGAAAGATGAACATTGTGTGAATCTTACTTTCATCAGATTTGGCTCAAAGAGAAAATATTAGATATATTTGGTTTATAGAGAAACTGCTCTCACCTTATTGAAAAGTGGGAGGGGAAAATTGAAAAGGAAAGGGATAGGCTAAATAGAAAGGAATACAGAAATAATAAGGGAAAAGTATAAGAAAAGGGAAGGGACTCTAAGGGAGAGAGATTCTAAAGAGAGAGGGCTGCTTAAGGCAAGTGGTGCCCTCTAAGTTAAATACTGGACAGGTGAGTAAGGGGAAAAGGAATGACAAAAGTATAATCTGGGGATAGTAAGATGGCAGAAATACAGTAGTTTTAACCATAATTGTGAATGGGGTTAAATTCTCCCATAAAGCAGAGGCGTATAACAGACTAAATTAAAAACCAGAACAACAATATGTTTGTTACAGGAGGTTACATACAGAGTAAAGGTAAAAAGGCTGTAGCAGAATCTATTATGCTTCAGATAAAGTTTAAAAAAAAAGCAAGAGTAGCTATCCTAAACTCAGATCAAGCAAAACCAAAAATTGATATAATTAAATGAGATAAGGAAGGAAATTATATCTTACTAAAAGGAAACTTAAATAATGAAGCAATATCAATACTAAACATATATGCACCAAGTGGTATAGCATCCAAATTCCAAAAGGAGAAGTTAAGAGAGATGCAAGAAGAAATAGATAGCAAAACTAAAATAGTGGGAGATCTCAACCTTTCACTCTCAGAACTAGATAAATCAAACCACAAAATAAATAAGAAAGAAGTTAAAAAGGTAAATAGAATACTAGAAAAGTTAGGCATGATAGATCTTTGGAAAAAACTGAATGGAGACAGAAAGGACTACACTTTCTGCTCAGCATTTCATGGAATCTATAAAAAAAATTGACCATATATTAGGACATAAAGACCTCAAAATCAAATACAGAAAGACAGAAATAGTAAATGCATCCTTTTCAGATCATGGTACAATAAATATTACATTCAATAAAAAGCCAGGGGAAAATACACCAAAAAGTAATTGGAAACTAAATAATCTCATCCTAAAGAATGAATGTTAAATCCTCAGGGTTTTTATACATTACCAACACAATCCAACAGCAAGAGATACAAAGAGAAATTCCATTCAAAATAACAGTCGATAGTATCAAATATTTGGGAATATATCTACCAAAGGAGAGTCAGGAATTATATGAGCAAAATTACAAAACACTTGCCACAAAAATAAAGTCAGATTTAAATCATTGGAAAGACATTCAATGTTCTTGGATAGGCCGAGCGAATATAATAAAGATGACAATACTCCCCAAACTAATCTATTTATTTAGTGCTATACCAATCAGACTCCCAAGAAACTATTTTAATGACCTAGAAAAAATAACAACAAAATTCATATGGAAGAATAAAAGGTCGAGAATTGCAAGGGAACTAATGAAAAAAAAGTCAGAGGAAGGTGGTCTAAGTGTACCTGATTTAAAGCTATATTATAAAGCAACAGTCACCAAAACCATTTGGTATTGGCTAAGAAATAGACTAGTTGATCAGTGGCATAGGTTAGGTTCACAGGACAAGATAGTGAATAAAAATAGCAATCTAATCTTTGACAAACCCAAAGATCCCAAATTTTGGGATAAGAATTCATTATTTGACAAAAACTGCTGGGAAAACTGGAAATTAGTATGGCAGAAACTAGGCATGGACCCACATTTAACACCACATACTAAGATTAGATCAAAATGGGTCCAAGATTTAGGCATAAAGAACGAAATCATAAATAAATTGGAGGAACATGGGATGGTTTACCTCTCAGACTTGTGGAGGAGGAAGGAGTTTGTGTCCAAGGGAGAACTAGAGACCATTATTGATCACAAAATAGAACATTTTGATTACACCAAATTAAAAAGTTTCTGCACAAACAAAACTAATGCAAACAAGATTAGAAGGGAAGTAACAAATTAGGAAAAAATTTTTACAGTTAAAGGTTCTGATAAAGGCCTCATCTCCAAAATATACAGAGAATTGACTTTAATTTATAAAAAAATCAAGCCATTCTCCAATTGATAAATGGTCAAAGGATATGAACAGACACTTTTCAGATGATGAAATTAAAACTATTTCCACTCATATGAAAGAGTGTTCCAAATCACTATTGATCAGAGAAATGCAAATTAAGACAACTCTGAGGTATCATTACACACCTGTCAGATTGGCTAAGATGACAGGAACAAATAACGATGAATGTTGGAGGGGCTGTGGGAAAACTGGGACACTGATGCATTGTTGGTGGAGTTGTGAAAGAATCCAACCATTCTGGAGAGCAATCTGGAATTATGCCCAAAAAGTTATCAAAATGTGCATACCCTTTGACCCAGCCATACTACTACTGGGCTTATACCCCAAGGAACTACTAGAGAAGGGAAAGGGTCCTGTATGTGCCAAAATGTTTGTGGCAGCCCTTTTCATAGTGGCTAGAAGCTGGAAGATGAATGGATGTCCATCAATTGGAGAATGGTTGGGTAAACTATGGTATATGAATGTTATGGAATATTATTGTTCTATAAGAAATGACCAACAGGAGAAATACAGAGAGGCTTGGAGAGACTTACATCAACTGATGCTGAGTGAAACGAGCAGAACCACAAGATCATTATACACTTCAACAATGATACTGTACGAGGATGTATGCTGATGGAAGTGGATTTCTTCAACATAGAGAAGAACTAATCCAATTCCAATTGATTAATGATGGACAGAACCAGCTACATCCAGAAAAGGAACACTGGGAAATGAATGTAAACTGTTATTTTTACCTTCTGAATCCAATTCTTCCTGTGCAACAAAAAATTCGGTTCTACACACATATATTGTATCTAAATTATACTGTAATATATTTAACATATATAAGACTGCTTGCCATCTGGGGGAGGGGATTGGGGGAGGAAGGGAAAAAATCTGAATAGAAGTAAGTGCAAGGGATAATGTTGTAAAAAATTACCCATGCATATGTACTGTCAAAAAATGTTATAATTATAAAATAAAATAAAAAATTAAAAAAAAAAAGAATGAATGTGAAAAAGCAAATCACAGACACAATTAATAATTTCATCCAAGAGTATGACAATAATGAGACAACATACCAAAATTAGTGGGATGCATTCAAAGTGGTAATAAGGGGAAATTTTATAACTCTATAGGATTACTTGCATAAAATAAAGAGAATATAAATGAATTAGGCTTGCAACTAAAAAAAGCTAAAAAAAGACCAAATTAAAAACCCCCAATAAAATACTAAACTTGAAATTCTAATAATAAAAGGAGAGATTAATAAAACTGAAAGTAAAATAAATTATTGAAGTAATAAATAAAACTAAAAGTTGGTTTTATGAAAAAAAACCCCAACAAAATCAATAAACTTGTGGTTAATTTGATTAGAAAAAGAAAAGAAAAAAACCAAATTACTAGCATCAAAAATTAAAAGGGTGAACTTACTACCAATAAAGAAATTAGAATAATAATTAGGAGATATTTTGTCCAACTGTATGTCAGCCTGTCTGACAATTTTGGTTGGAACAAAAATGGATGAATATTTTAAAATATATATAAATTTCCAAGATTAACATAAATTATTTTTAAAATACTATTGTACACAAAGAAATTAAACAAGCCATCAATGAACTCACTACAAAAAAAATCTTCAAGGCCAGATGGATTTATAAGTGAATTCTATCAAATATTTAAAGAACAATTGATTGCCACTATTGATCAGAGAAATGCAAATTAAAACAACTCTGAGATGTCACTATATACCTCTCAGATTGACTAAGATGACAGGAAAAGATAAGGATGAATGTTGGAGAGGATGTGGGAAAACTGGGACACAAATACATTGTTGGTGGAACTGAATGGCTCCAGCCATTCTTGAAAGCAATTTGGAACTATGTTCAAAAAACTATCAAATTGTATATATTCTTTGATCCAGCAGTGTTTCTACTGGGCTTATATCCCAAAGAGATCTTAAAGGAGGGAAAGGGACCCACATGTGCAAAAATGTTTGTGGCAGCTCTTTTCATTCTGGCAAGAAATTGCAAACTGAGTGGATGTCCATCAGTTGGAGAATAGTTGAATAAGTGGTGGTATATGAGTGTTATGGAATATTATTGTTCTGTAAGAAGTAATCAGCAGGATGATTTCAGTGAGATGTAGAGAGACTCATGAACTTATGCTAAGTGAAATGAGCAGAACAAGGAGACCACTGTACAAAGCAACAACAATATTATACGACGATCAATTTTGATGGACATGGCTCTTTCCAACAATGAGATGATTGAGGCTAGTTTCAATGATCTTGTGATGAAGAGAGCCATCTATACCTAGAGAGAGGACTGTGGGAACTGAGTGGGAAATCATCAAATAACATTCTCACTCTTTTTGTTGAAGTTCATTTGCATTTTGTTTTCTCATTCTTTTTCTTTCCTTTTTTGATCTGATTTTTTTTGTGCGGGAAGATAATTGTACAAATATTTTTACGTATATTGATTTTAACATATATTTGAACATATATAGCATATATTGGATTACTTGCCATCTAGGGGAGGGGATGAGGAGAAAGGAGGGGAAAATTTGGAACACAAAACTGTGCAAGTATCAATGTTGAAAAATTATCCATGCATATGTTTTGAAAATAAAAAGGTTTAAAAAGAGAAAAGAAAAACAAACAAAAAAGTATTTCATGGTAAATCTAGCATTTAACCCAGCTATTCTGACCCTCCAGAATCAATATTCTTTCTTTTTTATATTGTTTTATTTTTTTCTGATTACACATGTATATTAATTTTTTAAAAATACAAACAAACACAAGAACAATTGATTCCAATACTATGTAAACTATTTGGAAAAACAGGTAAAGAAGGAGTCCTGCCAAATTCATAAAGAAAGGTGTATTTAAAAAGTTAATATATATGTGTGACCAGAAAAATAAAAATATTAAAAATAAAACAAAATAAAACTATTATTAAAATAGTTTTAAAAAGAAAGAAAAAAATGTATAAAGTATAAAGAAGAAGACCTAGGACAGAGCCTTGGGGAACTCCAATATTTAGTGTGTGGTAGATGGATGATAATTCAGTGAATGAAGCTGAGAAAGTGTGGTCAAACAACTGGGAAGAAAAACAGGGGAGAAGAGAGCATGGGAACTAAGGAAAGGAAGAAGAGAACAATGGTCAACAATGTTGAAATTTTTTGAGTTGTAGAGTAGCATAAAATAAAATAACTAGAACTAAAAAAGAAAAAAAAAAGGTAATTGGATTTAGCACTTAAGAAATCATTGGTACCCTTGAAAAGAATTTTCTGACTAGTAATGGAATCAGAAACCAGACAGCAAAGGTTTCGGGAAGAAGCAAGAAGTGAGGAAATAGAAGCAATTAATGGAGAGGACACTCTTTTGTAGTTTGACTACAGAAAAAAGATACAGAAAAAATAGTTTGAAGATTTGATGAAGATGGGCTCTCCATGTTAAAATGAAGAAACTGAAGTTCAGAGAAATTGTGAGATACATGTAGATATATAAGTAATAAAGTCTGAACCAGGACTTGAACCCAGGCTTAATTTCACAAATAATATTGGCTTTGGTCAGACTTCTTTGTTCCAGGTCTGTTTCAGAGAACAATTATCCACCACAGTATTAGACACATAATTGTTAATATTTGTTAATTTGAACAGGCAGTTATAAAGTCAGTCTAGAGTTTAGGACAAAAAGTTCAGACACTAGGTATAGATTTGGAAATAATCTGTCTAGAAGCTGATTGTTAAGGCTGTGAGAATGATTGTGCCTGCCAAAGGAGAAAGCAGAGGCAGCCTAAGGGAGTAAGCTCAATTAGAAGCTATAGTTAAACTAGTTAAGTAGTCAGAGAGGGAACAGTCTAATTAAGGCATTATATCTAGGCCTATGTTCTCAAAAACATAGATGCATTTGGACTCATCCTCTCTCTCCATTCCATTCTGCTTTCCAATTCTGGAACCATCAGCTCTGTTACTGTGGCTTGAAAGAATGCATCAATCTACTCTCCTTGGTTCCACTTCTCATCTCTATAACTTTTGAAACCAAAATATTCCTCCTTGGCCAAACTCCCCTGTAGATGTATTGTCTTTGCAAGTTCTGTAAGGACAAAAACAGTTTTCACTGTTAATGTTTGTTTCCCCAATTCTTGGACTATGGTAACTGTTATTTCATTCATTCATTCATTAAAATAAGAGAACTAGGTATGTATGGTGTTATGCATGCCAAGGGAAGAGGAAGCATCTGCAAAGAATCAGGTAATCAGCAATATGAAATCCCACAGAAAAGTCAAGGAGGATGACTGAGAAAAAGTTATTGGATATAATGATTAAGAAAATATTGTTTGTTATTTACTTGTTTTCAGTCATGTCCAACTCTTTGTGATTCCTTTTTGAGGTTTTCTTAGAGTAGTTTGCCATTTCTTCCTTTAGCTCATTTTACAGATATGGATACTGAGGCAAACAGGGTAAAGTGACTTGCCCAGGGTCATCCAAGTAGTAACTTACTGAGGCCAGATTTGAATTCAGATCTTCTTGATTCCAGGGATGGCACCATTCCACCCAGCTGCCCCAGGAAGGCATTAGTCATGAACAAACATAAGCATAGGACAAGCATCCAGTACCTCCTGCTCATAGTAAAAATGTGAATAGAAAACATTCATACAGTGGAAAAGCTTTGTTTATGACGGTCTTTGGAACATGACAGGGCCCTGGCAAAGCAGAGGGGTATTGTTATAAGTTATGGATCTGTGAAAGGTTTTTAAAATGGTGTATTAAATATTATCCTTGCAGAGAGAAATAGAGCCAACACTTTAAATGCTGTGCTAATTCATTAATAAGGTGCTTCATTCAGAATCCATAGTATAATTGTCATTGCATGGCTGGTAAATACTAATTGAATATTAAGAACATTTGTTGAGAGTTAGCAACCTGGGGAGAGAATCTTACTTTTTATCGTCCAGCTATATGAGCTCATTATGGAAACTAAATCATTAAAGGGATGGTAGGGAGCGGGGAACTGAAGGAAGGGAAGATCCCTGAAGTTAAGAGTCACAGGAACCTCACACTGGAATTTTGTTGATTCTGGACTTGGATTCAGATCCTGACTCTACCACTTAATATCTCTGTGATCTCAGGTGAGTCAGGTAACTTTGCTGGACTTCACTTTTGTTTTTCTGTAGATTAAAAGGGGTTGAACTGGATGACCCTTAAGGTCCCTTTCTGCTCTAGACTTGTGCCTCTAAGGGAAGGGGTAGGGGGAAGAGGGTTCCTTCACTCAGAAAGACCTAGCTGCCCATCATAGGATCTCTGAATAAGGGAATAAGAGTACTCTAATAGCAGCCATGGAATATTAGATAAATTAATAAACAATAATGATAATAACAATTATGTAAAAGAAAGGAGAGGTTATCATTTCCAGGTATATATGTAAATCATTTTAGAAATTTTAAAGTGACATATAAGTACCAGCTGCTATGATTGCTATGGTCCCCAACACTCTAGAGCTCTCTCATACTTCTAGATTTTGTCAAGCATTCCTCGTTAGTTAAGAGAAAATGAGTTTTTTTTCCTCACAATTTCCTGATTTGCTTCTCATTATCAGGTAAAACTTGTCATAGCTGAGACTTCAACTATTACACATTTACATTTACAAATAAATTAGAAATGCAACAGGTTTGTGGGATTACATCCTTCCTATCTACCCCTCTATGTGAGTGCTCTACTGAGAAAGGCATTCTCATTAACTCATTTTCCCCATCCATCCAGGAACTCACCACTTACTTTTCAGTCTAGTATGTTGGTAGCAAATTCATGCTACAGTAAAGATCTTACTTCTGGCAAGTGTTGTGATATCAGGAGCACTCCTAGTGTCTGTTGACCACAAGTAGATCACTTCATCTTCTCCCAGTTCTCCAAGGAAACCCCTAGTCCAGTCTCTCTCCTGCTCCTCAGATCAGTTCTATTTCATAGAAATTGGAGAAATTAGGCGAAAGCTTGTCTTCCAACATAGAGGGAGAAGGAGGTGTGTCAGTCAGTCATGGCACTCTGCCAGGGTGGGGATTCTTCCCATGATTCAGATAGATGTGGCACTGCCAACCCCTTCATATGCTGGCTCCACTAACTGCACTGATTGCCCATCTCCACCAATCAGAAATGATTGCTTCTCCCAGTCACTTCAGTGCCTCAGAGATATGGGAATGATTGCAGTCCCTTCCTTGGTCTGGGAAGACTGAAGCCCAATTATAAATCACCATAGCTCTGGTAAATCCTAGCATCCTTTCCACCTTTCACTGCTGTATATATTTATCCATTCTATGTCCACACTGAGGGGAGGTCACTCCTGGTCCCAACATATACCTGCTGCTAGCTCCATCTCCAACTGAATTACAAAGGACAAGTCAGGGCTGCATCAGAGCATCCTGGGTGTGGTACATCATCAGGATGTGCCCCATTTCCCATGATGCCCACACACGCACTCAATGGTATTCGATATACTTATTAAATAATAATACTCTTCTGTGGGTTTCAAATGTGTTGAAATAACAACTGTGAGGGAGGCAGCAATGTTGTTAAGGCCTACATTTTATAGACTAGGAAACTGGAGTTCAGAGGGGTAAATGACTTGCTATCGATCACACAGCAAGTTAATGTCCATGGAGAACCCGCATCTCCTGTCTCCTTAGTCCATTGTTCTCACTACACACACACCACACTGCTTTCTGCTCTAGGATTCTATATGCTATGTTATTCATGGCATCTCCCAATGTAGATCTTTGTGAAGAACTAGGGTTCTACCAGTTCCCTGGCTCTTGTAACTTGGTATCAGTAACTTGGCCATCTTGGAATTAATATTCTATGTCCTAAACCTCCTTTTTCTGATTGGCGGGTCCCTGGTAGGGATCACACAGCTGTGATCATTTGACTCTTATTTAGAACTCTCTCCTGGATATCTCACCAAGCAGTCTTGTCCTCTCATGAATACCTTCTCCCCTTATCAGAATGTAAGCTCCTTGTGATTAGAAACCATGTTGCTTTCTTGTACAGTGGTACCTCCATACTCAATAATTAATTCAGAACCCATGAAGTGCGGTGAAAACATCAATCTCTGAGCAAATTTTTCCCATAAGGAGTATATCTCCAATCTGCAGCCTAACCATCCCTTCCCAGTCAATTCCCTGAAGGTATAAAGGAGGTCTATCTGCTTCTACTTTTTTTTTTTTTAAATTTTTAATTTTTCAAAACATATGTATGCATAATTCTTTGACATTAATCGCTACTGAGACAACAACCAAGTGCAATGGCAAAGCAAGTGTCAAGTGCCAAAGTGCTAAAAATTTTCTCATCAAAATGCATTTAATACAGAATTCAACAAGTTTCCAAGACAAGTGCAGAGGTATCACACTTGAATTTGTATTTCCAGCATTTAGAACTGTGCTTGGCCCTTAGTAAGCACTTAATTGACACTAGCTAGCTCTATTTCTTCCCCTTCCTTCCTTCCCTCCTTCCTTCCTTCTTTCCCTCTTTTCTTCCTTCCCTCTTCTTCCTTCCCTCCTCTTTCTTTCCTTCCAGTTTCCTTCCTTTCCTCCTTCCTTCCTTTTTTCTTCACTTTTTCCTTCCTTCCTTCATCCTTCCTTCATTATTTCTTCCCTTTTCCCTCCTTATTTCCTTCCCTCCTTCTTTTATTCATTCTCTCCTTCCTTCTTTCTTTCCTTTTTCCCCTCCTTCCTGTCTTCCTTTTCTCCCTCCTTCCTTTCTTCCCTCTCTCATTTCTTCCTTCCCTCCTTCCTTCTCTCCTTGCTTCCTTCTCTCCTTTTCTACTCTCCTTTCCTTTTCTTCTTACTTTCTTTCTTCCTTCCCTTCTTGTTTTCTTTCTTCCTTCCCTTCTTGTTTTCCTCCTTCCTTCCCTTCTGGTTTGCCTCCTTCCTTCCCTTTTTCTTTCCTTCCTCTCTTCTGTCCTTCTTTCCTTCCCTCTCTTTTTTTCTTCCTTCCCTCCCTCCTTTCTTTCCTCTTTCCTTCCCTTCCTTCTTTGCTTCCTTCTCTTCTTTCCTTTTTTCCTTTCTTCCTTCCCTTTCCCTTCTTTCTTTTCTTCTTTCCTTCCTCCCTTTCTTCCCTGCTTCTTTCCTCCCTTTTTTCCCTCTCTCCTTCCTTCCCTCCTTCCTTCCTTTCTGTCTTCCTTTCTTCCTTCCTTTTTTACTTCCCTCCTTCCTTCCCTTTTCCTTCTTTTCTTTCTCTCTTTCTTCCTTATTTTCTTCCTTGCTTCTTTCCTTCCCTCCTTCCTTCTCTCTTTTCTTTTTTCCCCTCTGTTCTTCTTTCTTTCCTTCCTTGCTTCTTTCCCTCCTTTATTCCTTCATTCCTTTTCCCCTTTCTTCTTTTCCTTCTTCCTTTCTTCCTTCTTTCCCTCCTTCCTTCCCTCCTTCCTTCCTTCCCTCCATTCTTGCTTCTCTCTTTCTTTCCCTTCTTCTTTCTTTTTTCCCTTCTTTCCCTCTTTTTTGGCCTTCCTTCCTTCCTTTCTTCCTTCTTTCCTTTTTTCCCTTTTGCCTTCTTTTCCTCCTTTCATTCCTTCCTTCTCTTCTTCCTTTCTTCTTTTCTTCCTTCTTTTCTTTCCTTCCTTTTTTCTTTCTATCTCTGTATTTTTTTATTTTCTTTTTTTGTTTAATTTGGGGTAAATTTGGTGGTTGGTTAGATTCATATCATAAAAAATTGAATGTTTTGATATAAAGTGATATGAATATACTTCTAAGGATACACATGGTACTCTAGGTCTGGGAAGAAATATTAGCATTTCTATTTCTACTTATTCTTTTACAAAAAAAAAAAAAAGAAAGGGGTTAAGTTTGACTAATTTTTAACACATGGATTGACACTGGCACCCATAGTAAATATTTCAGTCAGTCGTGAAGAATATATTAAGTATTGTAAGGGAAAATCTAGAATTTGAAAGTGGTAACTTCTCTGCTTCTTTTGTTTTTAGGATATGGAGATATATGGTACCTGTGCCCAGTTAGGTTGGTTTATGAATTATGATGGTGTTAGGAAGATGTGATTTCAATTATTACCTCAGATATTTACTAGATGAGTTACCTTCATCTAGTAACTTAGCTTCTATTATCCTGTTAGTTCTTCATCTTTAAAATGGGGATAATAAAAATGCCACCCATCTCCCAGGATTAGTGTATAATATTAATTATAAAGGAATTAGCTCAGTTTCTGGTTATTATTATTAGCTATTATTAAGTCACCCTCTTCAAGCTTAGTTTCTCCCTTCGTGAAATGGGAATAATAACAGCACCTATCTCAAAAGATTATAAGAGAACCTGGTCCCGTTTAGTGCAAATAATGAAAATAATGGGACATCTATTTGCATGGCATATTTCCATTGGGCTGAAACCAATGACTTATTTTACATTTACATACAAACATAATTTTGAATAATGTGATCCCTTCATTGGATTCATTATTCCCACTACTAGATCTAGCTATAAAAATTAGATTTATTAGAAATCTTAGAAAGTTGTATAAATGTTAGGTAGTGTTATTGTTATCATATTATCTAGTAGTAGCTAAAGTATCATTCACTAATAGGACATTGCATTCAAATGATGCCTGCAAAGAAACCACAGATTGAGAATAATACAATAATATGAGCATAGGCAAACAACTAGTAAATGGCTGAATGAATTTGTACTTCTACTACAAAGTCTTCATCATCTACAACTTCAGGTAAAACAATCACTGATGAGCTAATTAGATCTGACAACAATTTTAGTAAACTAAAAAGTGAAATTAAATACTACCTTCTATGAAAAGCCTTAGTTGTTCCCCCTTACCATCCTCTGCTGGTTTTCTCTAGTTTATTCTCTAAATTATAATTTAGATTATAAACTCTTTGAAAGTAGGCATTGTCTTTTACCTCTTTTTGAATCCCTATCACTTAGCACTGTCCCTGGCACATAGTATGTGCTTCATAAATCTTTACTGATTATCATGTATGTATCTTGTTTGTACCTTTTTTTTTTGCGTATCATCTCTTACCATTAGACTGTGAACTATTTGAAGACAAAGACAATATTTAACTAAGAAGAATGTCTCTAAATATACAAATAACAAATTGAAAATTGATAATGAAAAAAACAACAACAAACTTTTCATGACTAGCAAAATGTCTAAATGGTTGTTTTCTGAAAATTTTTCTAATAGCTAAGCTTTTGAATAAAAGGATTATAGTTCAGATATAGAGTAATTAATTATAGCTGAATCCACAAGATCAGAAGATGGGAACCCTTTTATATTCATCTATGGCTGAAATTGGCTCCTCAAGTACTGGGTTCAAGGACCATGCATATCAGCCTCTCTCTAGGTACATTTTGATTTACATATCCAGAAGGAGACCTTGATGTCCTCTATGAATGAAAGGGGAGGAGTTTAACAAAATGCCTGATGCATTAAAAATCCTATGAATCTATTTTTGCTCTGCCCTTCAAATGAAGATAAAAATATTCACTTCAGATAATAGAGTGAATGGGAAATCCCTCTAAAAAGTAAAAGTTTTATAAAAACTCTAATACTAATAAATGTTTTTCCAAAAAGAGGGTGAGGGTTTGAAGAAGAATTAAACTTTTGTTGCCTTGGACCATGCTGGTGTTATCTATAAAAACTCTCATATATGTATTATTCTTTGAGAAATTAGACAAAGAATATCTGAGCCTATTTAAAAAGCTTCCAAATGAAGAATTACAGTTGGGTTTGAAACCATTTGTTAAAAATATAAAAAGGCAGTACCTTCCCATTTGTTTACAAGAACAACTTATTGACATCCAGGAAAATGGAAATTTATTCACTAAATTTCACTAAAGAAAACTTCATAATTGATAGATGGGACTGAAAAATGATTGTCATAATTTAGGAAGGGAAGTCAGTGATGCTCTTTTTTCATTTGAATGTATTTATTGCTTTCTCAGCTATTATTGTAATTAAAACCAAGTGTCAAGATAAACTGAACTGAGCACAAGACCTTTGATTGTAAAATCACCACCTATAAAAGTAATAATCTTCAAAAAATATTTAATCATATTACTTTCACTAATATTAACAGAAAGGAGATTGTACCATTAATTTAAAATATTTCATCTTTATTTCCTCCTTTAAAATTTTTATTTTTGAATGGTTTATAATGTACACATCACATTACAGTAGTATACTATATAAATTCATAAATTAACAAACCTATATTGGGGGACATATTGAAAATTATTTCTGGTGAAAATTTTGCTGATGAAGATGTTTTGTCAAAAAAGTCTGGAGGCAGCTGCAAGAGATGATGCCCTTAATTTTTCTCCTCCCTGAGGGAAGTGAATGAGTCCCACACCATTATTGACACACTCTGGGAGCATATCAAGGCTCAAAGTGATTGCAGTGACTGCCCCTTTTGACCAAATGATTTAACATTTTTGACCAATCTGTGAAGTTAAACCAGTGTAGCATTTATGTGGCTAGTCATTTTTGGAGGAGATTTTGAGTAGGGAGGCAGATTGAAGGGAGAGGGAATGGGAAAGACAGGGGGTTGGAGAATGATGGAGGGAGAGAGGACAGAGACAGAGAGAATAAAAAGGAGTAGTAGGTGGAGAATAGGAAGAAGAAGAAAAAGGAAGAGGAGAAATAGGAAGGGAAAAAAAGAGGAGGAAGAAAAGGAGGAGAGGAGGAAGAACAGGAGCAGGAGAAGGAAAGGGGGAGGGGAGATAGAGGCAGAGAGGACAGAGGGAGACAAGAAAACAGAGAGACAGAAAGAGACAGAGGACAAACCAAAGAGTCAGTCAGAGACACAGAGAGATAGGACAGAGAGAGAGAGGAAGAGATAGACAAATGGGACAAAGAAACAGAGAGATAAGAGAGACAAAGTCAGCGAAAGAGACAGAGAGAAAGAAAGAAACAGAGAGAGACATAGAGAGGGAGAGGGAGAGACAGAGAGAAACAGACAGCAGACAGACAGACTCAGAGAAAGAGAGGGAAACAGAATGACAGAGGGAGACACAGAGAGACAGACTGGGGAGAGAGAGAGGGAGAGCGAGGGGGAGGGAGGAGTGGGGGAAAAAGAGGAGAAGTGAGGAGAGGAAGAGGGAGTGGGAGGGAGAAAAAAGGTAAAGAGAGAGGGAGGGAGAGGGAGAGACAGACAGAGACAGAGAGACACACAGAGACTTAAAGACAGAGAACAAAGAGACACAGAGACAGAGAAACTTGGGAGAGAGAAAGAGAGGGAAATCGAGGGGGCAGAGGAGTGATGGCGAAAGGGGAAGAGAAGGGAGGAGAGGAAGAAGGAGGAGGGAGAAGGAAAAAAAGGAAGAGAGAGATAAAGACAAAGATGGAGAGAGAGGGAGAGGGACAGAGACAGAGACAGAGAGAGACAGATATATATATATATATATATCTATATCTATCTATCTATCTATCTATCTATCTATCTATCTATATATATATATACAGAGAGAGAGGACAGAGAGGACAGAGGAGGACAGAGAGAGAGGACAGAGAGGAGAGACAGAGAGAGAGAGACAGAGAGAGACAGAGAGAGAGACAGACAGAGAGAGACAGACAGAGAGACAGAGAGAGACAGAGAGAGAGAGAGAGAGAGAGAGAGAGAGAGAGAGAGAGAGAGAGAGAGAGAGAGAGAGAGAGGGAGAGAGGGGGGGAAGGGAAGGGAAGGAGGGGAGGGGAGGGAGGAAGCAGTAACTTAGATGAAATTTTCAGAGATAATCTAGTCTAACTAATGAGCTTTTTATTTTAAAGGGAAAGGAATTGAGGGCCAGCCATGGGTAGGGACCTCATCCAGTCAGTCAATTGGATAGCTTTTTATTCAAATCTGTGTCTCCTGAACCCTAGCTCAATGCTTTTTTCCACTGAAAGTCCCTGAAAATGACTCTCCCAGACCTAAGGAGTCACCTGGGATGCTGTCTACTTTTCCTTTAAACATAGCCCTCTTCCAATTGTCGTTATTTTTGCTGAAGGCACCATGATTTCCTCAGTCATCCAGGTTTGAAATCTCAATATTAATCTTAATTCCTCACAGTTAATAAATCCTGCCATTTTTTCCTGGACTGGACTTAAGGCTCTACATCTCACCCCATCTCTCACTCCCACTAACAAATTGGGTACACAGAACTTGGCAACATCTCTTTAAGGTCCTAAGAGTATAATTAGTAAATCTCTAATATCATTAGCTTCACTCTAACTAGTATACCTTTGCCAATAAAATATTAGTTGAGAAACAATTTAGTTTCTCAGCCAGTAGCTTTTAGAAAAGATAGGGCAGCTAGGTGGCACAGTGGATACAGCCCCAAGCCTAAAACCAAGCAGGTCCAAGTTCAAATCTAGTTTCATATACTTACTATCTGTATGAACTTGGACCAGTCACTTAACCCTATTTGCCTCAATTTTTTTAATCTGTAAGAAGAGCTAGAGAAGGAAGCCACAAACCACTCTAGTATCTTTTCCAAGAAAACCCCAAATATGGTCACAAAGAATCAGACATAACTAAAAAGTGATTGAACAACATTTATTAAGGTAGTACAGTAAGAACAAATGGTAGAAAACATTTCCCTTTTCCCTCCAATAGCTATGAAACACTTTTTCACAAGTGCATACTGAATCCAAGAGAATATTAGTTTAAGCTTAGAGAGCACAGGTGGCAATAGGGTAACAGCTCCTGGTTGCTAGAAATCCACTTATCTCATTTGTGGGATGCTCACAAAGTTCCCCTTAGGCATGGTGCAGAAAATCCTATTAGCTATCATTTATATAGCACCTACTATGTGCCAGGCATTGTGCACCTTTACAATATTATCTCATTTGATCCTCACAAGAACCTTGCTACATTATCCCATTTTATGGATGAGGAAACTGAGGCAAAGAAAAGTTATGTGACTGATCCAGGGCCATACAATTAATCAGTGTCTGAAGTTGGATTTGAACATTTTTTTTTCAACTCTAGGTCCAGTACTATTTTTACTATACCACCTAAAACCTAGTCAATGAAGGCAGAAATGGCAAGATTTGGCAAGTGATGTGACAGAGTAACAAATCAAGGTTAACACTATTTATGGGAATAGATAGATATATCTATCACATCTCTTCCCTCCTTATTTCTCCAAGGGAGACACTAACTCCTGACTGGAGAAGAAGCAGGAATTGAAGAACAGAAGCTGACCATTCTGCTTTCCTCAAAAGGCTCATCTATCAAATGAGTTATAGAAGAAAATGGCCAATCACTCCAGGATCTTTGCTTAGAAAATTCCAAATAGAATCAAATGGGATCAGACACGACTGAAAATGATTGAGCACATCAGACTGTGAACATTCCATTAGATTCTTGAAATCACAGGCTGTTTTTTGTTTTGATTTTGGGGTATTTTTTTTCTTTATATAAAGAAAGTGCCAAGCATACATTAAGCAGTTAATAAATGCTAGATGATAGACTATGTGTCAAAACCTTTACTAAATGCAGGAGATACAAACGTAAACAAAAAGATACTTGCTGCCCTTAAGGAACTTACCTTTTAATGGTGGGAAGTAACATACAACAGGGAGCTGAAGAAGACTAAGGGGAATGATGGCAAAGCCCAGAGAATGAAGGATGGCTAGTCTGGGTTTTTTGTCAAAATGGAAGTGAAGTTTGTGAGAATCATGTTCATAGTTTGAAAGAATTCAAAGAGATTCTCTTAAAGTTACAAAAGACTAATCTCTAAAGGAAGTCTAGCAAATTAAAGCTAATTTAGGGAGAGCTTTATATACTGAAAGTTTGGACCTTAGCTAGGACTAACAGCCTACAAAGTTGTAAATTGTAAGAAAGATAAGGAGCAAGAATAAGATGTCTTTAGCCAGGTACAGTCAGTTAGACTGGATGGGTTTTTTTTTTTAGGAGCAACAGATAAGAAATTTTATTGCTCTACATTCCTTAGCTATGCATGCATTTTTTAATAGAACCTCAATTGACTCATTATCTCTCCCCTCCCCCCATTTTCTGTTTTTTTGGGGAAAGGAAATTCTGAAGAGAAGGGTTGGGGAGATATAAAAAGTTCTGGAGAAAACTCATTTGGTGAAGGAAATTCCTATTTTGACTTTTTTTTCACGGTGTGAGTGGACTAGTTCTGTTCAGGTAATATGAATTTGAATATCAAGGCTCTTTTAAACAAATTATCAACTGTTAAAGAGGTCTATATTCTTTTCACCATTTTCTCCCCAACAAGTAGAACCAGGGCAAAGAGACCTGGGTAAAATCTTTCTACACTATTGCAAATTATTACTTTCTATCATAAGAGGAAATATGATATAGTGGAAAGAACACTGGCTTTGGAGTTAGAAGATTTGGATTTAAATCCTGCTTCTGATTCTTATTATCTTGGGCAAATCCCAGCATCTCAGTTTCTTAGCCTGAAAAATGAGGACACAGAACTAGATCAGAAATGTGCCAGAACTCTTGGTTTGCCTGAACCAGTTGTTAAATATAATAAAGCTTTATTTAAAAATGTAAAAACCATTCTTAGCCATACAAAAATAGGCTGATAGCTAGAATTGGCCTGCGGAGGAACTAGTTGGCTGAGTTCTGGACTTTAGACTTGAGAAAGCATTAACAATGCAGATTAAAGCATATAAACATTACTTTTTGTATGAACATTGTTTCTTTATTTTTTAAGTTCCTTTTTTGAGTACCAGAAAACCTTTGTATTGTTCTATAAATATTGCTTGAGTTCAGCAAAGGTTCAACAGAAAACTTAGGAAATAAAATCACTGGAGGCTGGTGACCATAGGCTAATGAATAGTAACAATAATAATAATAATAATGATAAAAGGCTTTATTCAGCACTTTAAGGTTTTCCAAGTGCTTTATGTCCATTAGCTTTTCTGTATTTCACAACACTCTGACCAGGTGACCCATGGGATCTACTTAGCTTTAGGGTAGATCCTATAATTGCTTTTTTGGACCTCGGTTTCTAACTCAGTGGAATTGGGGGAATAGGGTTAGACCAGATGATTTCTAATGTTCTTTCCAGCTCTGACATTTTATAAATTGTTTGAGGATCAAGGTCTATCGATAGAGACAATACTGTGTAGTGGAAAAAGACCCATACGTTTTGGAGATGAAAGACCTGCATTTGAATCCAGGCTTGTGCTGTTGTTGGTAGTTGTTAGTTCTAAAGACAATCAATGACATTACCAGGGTGATATCTTGACTTGCCCCAGAATTGGATTTAAGTGAGGCATGAAATAACTTTTGTAAAGTGCTTTGCAAAACCTTAAAGGTCTATATAAATGTTACTGTTGTTGCTGGTAATCACAGCTGTGTCACTTACTACATGTGTTGGCTTGAGTTATTCACTTTCCTCAGCTTCTCTCAAATAAGGGGATGAGACTGGATGAGCTAGTCTGGGATGTCCCTTCCAGCTTTAAATCTCCCATTATTCCCATTTCTTCTGCTCCCCGTGGTACTCGGCCCTCACCTGCACTTGTTATGAATGAGTGAGAGGAGAGTCATTGAATTAGGCCCATTTTTAGTTTGCAATAGAGACTAGGGAGATAAGCAGGTTCGGAAGTTGAGATTCTCAAGCCCACTAGCCTGGCTCGGAAGTCCTAGGTGTGAATACCGACTCCGATGCTTAATGGTTAAGTATCTTTGAGCATGCCTCTTGTAATCTTTCTGGGTCTGTTTCCTCATCTATAAAATGAGAAATGTGGACTAGATCGATCCAGAGTTCTTTTCAGTTCTCTATGAATGAGCTTATACTCCCATCTTTCCACCTTTGTGTCTACATAGTAAGAAATAAGTGCAAAGACTCCTAGACTTGAATGGAGATGGGAGAGTTGGAGTTCATCACTGAACATTGTTTAAGACATCTGTAGAGCTCTGGGGGAGCTTCAGCTGCTCCTTCCTTCCAAACGGAGGTGATACCAGTCCAAGGTCCTTCCTCAGAGGACCCATGTAAGGAACAAGTGAGATAATAAGAGCCAAGCCTTTGGTAAATCACAAAGCTTTCTATAAATGTCAGCTATTATTGTAGCTGGCCTGCCCAAGCGTGTTCCTTGAGAAATCTATTCGCAGCCTCTCTTTACTGCAGCGGAGAGGGTCATGGGTTTGACATCACATTGATGACTGAGTTCACATGCTTGAGATGTCACTTAGGTTTGCTTTTAAAGGGCACGGATCCACCAAGAAGCTTCAGAGAGGGCCTTGTGTTGTGAGAGGATGGAGAGGGGAGAACCGCCCCCACCCAAAAGATGCTGGGTTGTGCTTAACCCGGAAAAAGGCCAATGTACATTATATACCCAGCCATCAGACAGGTGCAGAGGAAAGAGTGTCAGCAAGACAAGAAGAGAAAAGTGATTCAGAACTTCAGGTAGAGATCATGGAAGAACAGAGGGAGATTTCAACCCCACTTAGGCCGGAGAGAGGCCTAGAGAATGAACATCAAGATGATACCAAATGAAAAATAGACTTGATGGGTTCAAAGCAAAGATGGGACTCAGCAGGAGACAGACTTTCTCAATGTCCTTCAGAAAGAATGTTCTTGATGATGAAAGGCTTCAGATAACTACCCTTCTCTAAAGAAAACCTGTCATATCCAGTGCCTTGTTAGCCTGAATGCTTGCAGGGGAGCTCAGGTCCTATTCACAGGGAGAGAGATGAGGCAAATTCTGATGTCTGTGGAGAAATTCTGAGTGACTATACAATGCACAGGAATTACTGAAAGAGATCTTCAACATAAATAAGTGGATCCTTAGACCTTTACCACAAATGACTTATATTAGTATTCCAGCAAGAAATTGGAGAAGTGAAAAAGGAGGTGTTCAAGACTTACTCACCTACTGCCTCTTGCCTTGAGGCCCCCTTTCCCTTCAGTCTCTTTCCCTGCCCATCCCTTCTTTGACACTGTTCTGCCATTCTCTCAAGCTGACTGAACTCTCTTTGGAAGCTGATGACGTCACAAATGCCAGATTAGGAAGCAAAAGTGGCAGCCGGTATTATTTATATAAAGGAAATGGATACCCCCTCTTCAGCTCAAGGTTTCCTTCTGCTCTCCCCACGCAGATTCCTATATTTGGAGCTTGGCAGATGGAGGGAGGCTAGGGAAACCCCTCCCCCCACTACCCCTGCTGCTTCAGATTTCTTGAAGCACATCCATGGAACACAGAATATCTGAGCAAGAAGCAGTCCCAGAGACCTGTTTCTAGTCAAATCCCTTCATTTTACAGAAGAGAAAAATATGGGCAAAGATGGAGGAAGTCATGTTTGAGGTCACACCAAAAACAAATGGGAGAACCAAGATTTGAATCCATCTTCTTTCCCCATCAATTTGTATTGCAGCTCTGCTTCTCAACTCTAGCTCTCATTTGAAAAAGTCTGGAGAAAAGGAGGGAAGAAGAGGAGAGGAAGGAGGAAAGAAGCACAGAGACAAAGAGATGGCATAGAGATAGATTATGAATGGGGGAGGAGGACAGAAAGGGGAAGATAAAAGAAGATACAAGTGAAAGGAAGAGAAGAAAAAAAATAGATATGCTCAGTGATGGAGAATAGCAGAAAGAATAAGCTGTCAGTGGAAAGGGGAAAAATCTGGAGAATAGAAGAAGGAGGAGAGGAAGATGAAGGAGAGAAAGATGAAGATGTCAAAAACACACAGGGGAAAAAGCTCTGGTCCTATGTGCTCTTTCCTTCCCTTCCTATTATTCCTTCCGGCCCCTGAATTACTGCTCCCTGGACCTAGCAGCTCCCCCAGCCCCTTCCTCTGCCCCCCCCACACCCCAACCTTCTTCAATCCAGGAAATTTCCAGTAGTTCCCAGGCTGACTGAGAGTCCCAGAGCTTTGATATCTGATCTTGTTCTGTGGATGTGACACTCAGAAGGTGTCAGATACTGAAGTGAAATTTGCATTTTAATAAAGAAAGTTGTATTTCAGTCATTTGCATTTAAATAAGCTGCTGTTTCCTCTTTTTCTTTCCCATCCTCTTCCGTCCAATCACCACCCCTTTGGCTCTTTGCTGGCAGCAGGTAGCACCTTTGGGAGAGGAAGGCCCTTTGTCTGCCAACCTTTCACACACACCCCTCCCACCACCTTGCCTGAATAAAAAGATAGAGATGGTGAGATTCACTCCCCCACACCCCTGCCGTCCCCCTAAACACATAAACCTAAACATATTCATCCCTTTGGCCTGCTTACACAGTCTCTCCCAGACAGACATCTACCCGGACTCACATTAGAGGCAATCGAGAGATTCATACTCTACAATGTAGATGCTCGAGGGGGAAAGGGAAGCTTTAGAATTCCGTAACTCAAATTTCAACAGTGCTTTGAGATTTATAAAGCCTCTAACCTTTACTGCTACTTTACTTTTACTTCTCAAAATCCCATTGACATTTTCCCCTGCATTCTCACCTCCTTTCAGTCTGTGTTAAAAAGGCACCACTCTCTTTCCAAGGCCAATGCCTCTGTTTACCAGTGTGTGATACGGCGAACCCAATTCACAAAAACTCAGGGATATCTCAGGTGAAGAAGAGAAGTGTTTGTTTTAGAATCTTGCAAGAAGTGAACAGCTTTCCACTGGCGTTCCACCATGGAGAGAGGTTAATTTCCACAGAGACTGAAGTGAGTTATGTAATCATGACTGCAAGAATCCATGACACCCCTGCTCCCTTTATCGATCAATTCTCACTTCCCCAATAGTGGCACAGGTTTGCCAAATTCCAGTCTGGCCCAGGGTCAGTTTTAGTGTTTTCAGGTGTGTTTTCCTAAGCTTATGCATTTATGGTGGTCAGTTTCACAAGATGTATTACAACTGTTTACTTGAGCCAGTAGGAGCACTCTATTTCATTTCCCCCAATTTCCCAGAAAAATTGAATTTAAATTATAAGATCAATCTACCTTAGTTAATAATTTTATAAGAAACCATATAATCCCTCACAATAAGGAGATTTGTTTAGAGGTAAGCAGTCCATTAAGCTAGAATAACCGAAGAGACTTCCTCAATCAACAAATACAGATTATCCAGTTTATAGACCTCTCAGAATATCTGCAGGCCATTAAATAGTTAGATTCTCCTCTAAGTAGTTAAGTAAAGATCCAGGAGATCACTTCAGATATTTCTACTAGAAGAGTAGTTCTCTTTCCCAGATCCTTAATGATTAACAGACCTTTGAAATTGGGTCTGAAAATATCTGACTATTCTGAGAAGTCCTCAGTTTCCCCTTACACTCACCAGTGATCCTGATGAGGTACAAATGATGAGGTGCGAGAATTGAGGGAAAGAGACCCCCTAACAGTAATGGCCAGGGGGCAGACTTTGTGAAAGAATTCACAAACTCCAGTGAATACAGGCACGAGGTTTGTGGCAGAGAATGGGATTATTTGCACTAAGAAGCCAACTTGTTAGGAAGACAGACTTCTTAGGCAAGGAATATAGCAAAGGTGAGTTACACTGAGAAGAAAATACCTTCGGCAGTGGGCATGATGCTGTTCGGACTTCTGCAAAGATGGGTTTGACCAACCCTTGGTTATATTGGGTACATTTGGGCTGGGAACCAGTGTGAGCTACTCAGTAGAGAACTATTGACTATGAGATCTCCAAAGGAATGAGATCACTTACCTGGGAGTTTGAGCCACTCAATGTTGACTATGCCCCAGGCCTAGATTTCCAATTGAAAAGAGATTACTTATCTTGGGAATTTCCTTTGTGGACAGAAGGGTGTGTCCCCTCCAAAGAGGTTGGGAGAATTTGAGACTCAGGAATTCCCCCCCCAAAAGGGGGACAAAGTTTCAGGGCCCCTCCAAAGATTAAAGGGAACATAATTTACATCAATCTCTCCTCCTGTCTCCTTCAGTAGAGTAGATTTCTCCCTCAATCTTCCTCCCCTTCCACCTTCAGTTTCTCCATATGTAATGACTCTTTCCTATCACCTAAAAACATGTCTTCACCTATTGTGCCAGTTTCCTTTGCATCCCCCCTCCTAATCGTCATGATCTAGGTAAGACCTTCTATCTTAGACATCAAGACTCCAGACCTTCCCTACTTATCAGAATTTCCTCCCCCCAACCCTGTCAGAACCAGATTGATAGTCAGTTCCCTACTCAGTGCTCTGATTCCGCCATTGCCTTGGGCTACCCCCTGGTAGCTTGGAGCCACGTGTTTATGTACTTCATGGGAAGTACACATTAATGGCTGGATGCTTTGGACATCAGCCCTGGGGGCATTATGTCCCCAACACAATCTCTCCCTTTCAAATAAAATATTAAAAGCTCTCTAATTTCTATCTTGCCTCACTTGTTCCACACCCTCAAAAACAACCAAAAAAATGCCTTTTATTAGAGCTTTCTATCCCTTCAACTTATGGTCTTATACTCTCTCCTCCTGCTCTCTGACTCCTAGAAAAATCTATCTATATATTCTGCCTTCACTTCTTCATCTTTCATTCACTTTAAATATATATATATATATGTATATGTATATACATATATATATATATACTTTATTTTGATATATATTTCCCAATTATCTGTAAGATTTTTTTTAACATTCATTTTAATTTTTAAAAACATAATAGTATTTTATTTTCCTTCATTCACATGACAAAAATAATTAGCATTCATTTTTACAAGATTTTGAGTTTTTGTTTTCTCCCTCCTTCCCTTTCCCCCTCCTCCTTCCCTTTTCTGAAGAAGGTAGGCAGTTCGATCCAGTTTATATATATGCTATTGATGTGTTTGAGGTTCAGCACTGAATGGGACTGATTGGATGAAGTTTTCTCTGTTTGAGACTAAGTCATATGACCCCTATTCCCAGAGCCGGAAGATCAGGTTTTGGATCTGGGGTTGCAGGGACTCATATGGTCTCTAAAGGTCAGACCCTCAGGAAGTTACAGGAAGTGACATGACCTGTGGGAAGCAGGCCACACTGGTGACCATTGGTCAAGGATGGTTATGCCCTTTTAGTCTGTCAATCCGGAAGCTGGTCAGGTTCCAGGAACACATGGTGGGAGCTGGGATGGCTCCCAGGTGTGTCTGGGCCTCTTCCTGCAGGGATTAAATAAATGCAGGAGATTAAATAAACTTGAAGATGTCTTTGATTAGCTAATTTGGGAAAGAGGGTCTAGCAACCATCCCACACAGCACCAAATGATGAGATTGAGGAGAACAATTAGCACAAAATATTGAGGTTTGGCACCAAATGTTAGGGTTTAGTCATGTGAAAAATTAACAATGTCCTTTCTCTTTGGCAAAAGGTAGGTTTTTTTAGAAGAGGTTACAGACAAAATGAAGAGGTAAAATAGGCACCAGGAGTGGTAAATATGAAATAGATCTGGAAGAGCATATAACAATATGCTAGTGGAATTCACAATTAACCAGAAGAAAGGGAATACTTCCATGAGGTGGGAGTATGCCATTAACTGGCAGGCTAAATCCATAAAGGGGTTGAGCATCCTAAAAGAATTAATTAGGGATAATGATGTGGTTCAAGCATCAAAATAATGTAGTTGATGTAGACACTAGATATGGTAAGACACCAAAAGCTGGGACTGGGTCATGTGAAGAATTTGCAATGGCCGTTCTCTTTGACAAAAGGTAGATTTATTTAAGAAAATAGGTTACAGACAAAATGAAGGGGTATAATAGACACCAGGAAAGGTAAATATGAAAGAGTAGGAGAGCATATGAAAGACAAGTTCCTCAATGGAACTCAGAATTACTCTATAAGGAGGAGATGTAGAGTTGGGAAACATATTGGGGTTAGGAGAGATAGAGGGCTTGGGGAAGGGGAAGGGAAAGGGAAAAAAGACACCCCGAGGCAGAACATTACTGGCTAACCCAGAAGGGATTCCGCAGAGACGAAGTGGGCCACAGGCAGATTTATAAGGGACATTTGACCTCAGGACATTTAACTTGGCTTTCTATTGGATATAGCAGGGAGGAGTTATTCAGAACCTCCACAGAGGTGAGACTTTCAGGGGAGTTGATCCCTATCAGTGCTCTTCCCTGCTTGCCTCAGGCAGTAATCTTATCAGTACTTCAATCTTTCTCTGCCAATCCCATCTAGCTACCCAATCTCTGTCTTGTAAAACATATTTCCACATTAATCAGAGTTGTGAAAAAAGAAATAGATCAAAAAGAAAAAAAAGGAAAAAGAATAAAGTAGATTAAAAAAATGCTTCACTCTGCATTCAGAGTCCATTGGTTCTTTATCTGATTTTGTAGCATTTTCCTTTGCTGAGAAAAGCTGTGTCAGGCACAGTTGATCATCATACAATGGTATTGGTACTGTGTTTTGCTCATTTCACTTTATATTAGTTCATATAAATCTTTCCAGTTTTTTCTGAAATCTGTCTGTTTATCATTTCTTATTGCAAATAGTATTTCATTACATTCATATACCACAGTTTATTTAGCCATTCCCTAATTGATGGTATTCCCTTAATTTCTAATATTTTGCCACCACAGAAACGGCTACTATAAATATTTTCACATGCAAATTCTTTTCCCTTTTTTATGATCTCTTTGAGATATGGATCTAGTAATGGAATTGCTGGGTTAAAAGTTATTTGGAGGAAAGCTCAAGAAAGTTCCTGTCTATTCTCAGCCATCATGGCTCAGCCATTCAACTAGCCTCTATCACCAATATTTCTTGTTAGTGACTTCTGAGTCCCTTTTAGCTTTAAATATATGTCTCATGACCCCAGCTCTAACTCTGCTCCTTTAATTTTTTTAGATACATTTATATATTTACACGTTGTCATCCCTCAAGTAGAATAAAAATTCCTTGAACAAATAGACTGTTCCATTTTTATCTCTGTTTGCCTATGGCTTAACTGAGTGCCCACAACATAAAAGGGATTTAATAAGTCTTCATTGATTGATTGATTGAAACAGAATACCATTCTCCTTCTAGTCATTGAGATTGCTATTGCCGGTTGTTTTGACTTGTCTTGCCACTGGATGACTCTGGAGGAGAGAATAAGGCCAATAACTTTGCATAGCTGTCTCACTTAAATCCAATTCACTTGCAACTCAAGGCATAACTTTCCTGATTTTGCTGATCCTCTTCAAAAATGAAGGATGAACAACAGATTACTGAGTTTCTTAACATCTATGACTTTTCCCTCTCCCTCACTTCCCAAGATAATCATTCTTCTTTTATGCCCATCCCCTCTTCTTTGCTGACATAGCCTCTATCTTAGTCCGCATCCTTATCACCTCTCATCTAGATTATTGTGATAGCCTCCTAATTGGTTTTCCTGATTCTAGTTTTGATTTGTTTGGCTGTATCTCTTTCCTAGGCTATCTGTCTACAATACTGTAACCGTTAGGAGCAGAATGAACAGTGAGATGGGAGCCAATTGTAGAAGGTTTTCTAGAGGGGGTGACTTTGGGTATAAATTCTAAAGGGAGAATAGACTGGGAAAGGGAAGGAGATAAGAAGTCACATTCCAAATGGGAAGAACGATCTGTTAGAAAGCAGAAAATTTAAAATAAGAAATTTGTTTATTGGAAAGCAAATTTGCTATGGGCATGTGGTGAAGAGGATGGTGGTAAGGTAGTGGTGATAATAATGGATATCATCTTCTAGAGTTGTAAGGAACAAATGAGATAATTATTTTTTTAAAAAGCACTTTGGAAACTTTAAAGAACTGTGTAAATGACAGTTAAGATTATTATTATTATTGAGGCAGATAGATGGCACAATAGATAGCGCTCTGGCCCCAAAGTTAGGAGGACCAGAGTTTAAATTCAGCCTCAGAGACTTACTAGCTGTGTGACCCTAGGAAAGTCACTTAACCCCAACTGCCTCCCCCCAAAAAAAAATCCCCTTCAGTTTTTTTTTTAAAGATTATTATTCTTAATTCACATCAAAATAATCCACTCAATATATATTTATTAAGTAAACTTTATGTCCAAGGAACTGTTAGGGAATGAGAATGCAAAGAGGAAAATAGGCAAAAAGTTCCTTCCTTTTTACATTTTAATGTGATGGATACAAAGAATAAACAAATGAGCCAATATAAGATAATTTGAAAAAGGAAGAGAGCTTGAACAATTAGTGTGATCAGGAAAGGTTTTTAAATTTTTTGAAAATTATGTTGTGATTTGACTTTTCAGTAAGAAGTTCTAAGGGGGTAATTCTGCTGAAGGAATCCACAAACTGCCTCTGTTTACCACAGACCAAAGGTTGATTCTTTCGTTATTGCCTTGGCTGCAAAACTGAGTTTAGAGACTAAACTTTTCTTGCTCTTCTAATCTTCCCAAACTCCCAAGGTTGCAGACTCCACATATTTCATCTAGGATAGAAAATAACAAATAAAAAAACCAAAATCAAGTCCTGTTTCTCAGGACAATAGGGCCTCAGAGGAGAGAAGGCATAATCTTTATATCATGATTTCTCACCTGATGCTGTGAGCATAAGCGTTACTCCCAAGAGAAAATAAGGCAAAAGTGGACATCACTGAAGCCAACAGACATTTTTTAATGCTTCTGAAGCCATTCAAAGAGATTCCTGTTCAACATGTGAGGTGACTTGATCCAGCTACAGAATGTCCACACGTTCTGTGGATTAAAAATCACATCTCTCCAGGAATTTACTATCAGAAGTGCACTGTGCATATATGAGCTACCTATCACACCAGGCAATATAAAAACTAATATTCCTTAACTCAAAAAAGATTATAGCATTATAGATTTAGAGCCGGAAGGGACTTTGGAAGTCATCAAGAAAAAACAACTCATTTTACAGATGAAGAAACTAAGGCCCAGATTATTTAAGTCACATGGCCAGGTAGCTAGCAAGTATCTGAGGTAGAATATTGAACCTACATCTTACTGACTCTAAATTCTTTTTTACTCTATTTGTGACTCCATAGCAACTTTCCAACATACAGGTAGACAGAACTCCAAAGGAAGGGAGGGGGAAATTTTGTGTAGAATCAATGAATTATGTAATTACCTAGGAGTCTCTTCATAAATAAAAGATGAAGGTTTGTAAAAGATTTTTCTCACAATAATCTTGTGAGCTCTTAATGATACATACATCACTTTACCTACTTAATAACAACAAAAAAACTGAAATTCTCAAGCAAATTGCACATGCATTATCACAAAGCTAGTAAAAGTCTGAAACAGTTCAAATGAACACATTTTGCCTAAGAACAAATAAGAGTTTTTGTCCAATAAAAGAAAGATGTGGTCCATGAATTTTGTTTTGAAAGATGATAGATCGTTAAGGGATCTGGAAGATAGCAGAAGGAAAGTTTCAGCAGTGAGAGAAGGCAGGATGAAAATAGTGGTTGGAGATTAATCTAAACTATAGAGTGTATGAAGTATGGGACTGAATGAAATAGCCAAGGTTAAGAAGAATGACCCTCCATAAATGCCTAGTTCCTGGCTTCTTAAATATTAGGACTGGATATCTATGCTTTATTCAATAGAAAGTGGGAATCACTAATAGAGTCTTCTTTTGGAAAGGTGACATGATAAGACTGTCTCATTCATAGTAACAATTATTAATTCATTAATAAGATTGTTCAGACAGTGGGATAAAAGATAGGATGAAAAAAAAAAGAGAAATTGGAGACAAGAATACCAGTTGGTAGATGATTATAATAGTCCAAGTACAGAGATAAAGATCTGAACTAGGTTTGTTGGAAAAAAGGAGACAGCTAGAGATAAGGTAAAACACACCCAAACACATGTGCAAGAGGGGTTGATCAAATAACTCCAGAACAATTTAGTATTTCTCCCTCGATTAACTCGATAAACTTGTTACAGTTTGTGAACCTTACTGCAGGCATCTGAAAGTTAGTTTTCATGAAAGTGGATGTTCATCTTAGCACCTTACTACTTGGGCCTCAGAGTTGAGATGCCTTCTTCTGCATGGTTGACTGAGGGTTCTGAGGATGGTGAAATAGTCTACCCTTTCTTTGCACATACTTTTTAAACTCTCAGACTTCTAGACTGGAATGCAGGAAAATGTATATGATAGGGAAGTGGCAATCACTGTGTTGAGGACAGTGTCAGAGGAGTGATGGGAGCTTAGATTAGAAATGTTAGAAATGTAGAATTGGACAGAATTCTACAATGGATTGGATTGGGAGGGATGTTGAGAGAGAGAGGGACCTCTGGGTCATATTGACTTAGAAAACCCCAAATTAATTGTGTCTGTGTTGCATTGAATTTTAATTTACTGTAATAAATTATATTACAGTTTCTAATTGCATTTGAATTTTGGTACTCAAGAGTTTTACAGGTGGCATATACCTGTGGGCCATCAGTTTGATACCTCTAGAATAGAGGATTAAGTCTGAGGACAGGGAGGATGGTAGTACTCTTGAAAGTAATAGAAAAAGAAAACTCAGGGAAGATGGCAGTATAGGTTAAAAATTTTTAAACTCTCCAGATTTCCCTCACAAACAAAATTGTGCTTCAAGATGAACATAGGCCAGGGAAAAACAAATTAGACTTGGGGCAGAATAGGGGTTCTCTAAAGACAACCAGAGAAGTCTAGAAGAAAGACCCCAGGATGGAGATTTGACTAGTGTCAAGTGCAAACACCTCCAGGCTAGCACTACTGAAACAGCACATGGGGAGCCCTGGGATAGCTGTTTTGGAGGTAGCCCCAATCTGAATCATAAATATTTTTACCTTGTGTACAGTTGGGAGAGTCAGGAGTTTAAATCTAGAAAGATTAAAGGAATCTCAGCTGATAAGGAACTCTTAATTGAATACGTGAGAGCTGATGAGATCAATAAATCCAATAGTATCCATCCAGATACAAGAGGAAAAGACCCAAGACACACACAATTAGTAGGCAAGACCTGGATTAAAATCAACGAAAGGCTGAGGAATGCTCAGAACAGTAAGAGGAAAACCAGAAAAAAGGAATATGAGGGAAACTTAGAGAGAGAAAAAGTGAAGATGAGAGTGAATGGCAGTGCCAATGTCTACAGAGAGATCAAGAAGAATGACGGTGGAGAAAGGGCCATTAAGAAATCATTGGTTACTTTGGGGAGAAGAGTTTCAAATAAATGATGAAGACAGAAGCCAGATTGTAGAGAGTTTAAAAAAAAGTGAGAAGTAGAGGCTTTGATTATAGACAGCTTTCTTCAAGAATTTAGACATAACACAGTAGGAGAGATGGGGATGAGAGGTAGGGGGAATCAATAGAAAGTTTTTTGAGGATTAAGAAAATTGTGATTGGGTCTGTAGGCAGTAGGGCAGGAACCAATAAGCAGGCAGAGATTGAGAAAGTAGGGATGAAAGAGGGCAAACCTGCTGGAGAAGATGTACTAAATTAGGATCACATAATTGTAGAAGAGTTTGTCTTGGTTAAAAGAGGAGAGTCATCTCATTATGTGGGACAGTGATTAACAAAAAGAAGAGTGCAAAAACTATAAGTGATACGAGGAGGGGACTAGAGAGAGCTATTGTCAAATGCCTTCGATTTTTCAGTGAAATATAAAGCAAGGACAGGGCTTGAGAGGACAGGAACAAGGGAACCTCAGGAGACTGAAAGAGAGATGAAAAGATTTGGAAAAGCTGCTGCTACAGTGAGTAGATTAACAAAGTATAAAAGTGAGGCATCAATGAAGATTGTATTACATATTAGTATGGCAGAAACTAGGCGCTGACCCACACTTAACACCGCACACCAAGATAAGATCAAAATGGGTCCATGATTTAGGCATAAAGAATGAGATCATAAATAAATTAGAAGAACATAGGATAGTTTGCCTCTCAGACCTGTGGAAAAGGAAGGAATTCATGACCAAAGAAGAACTAGAAATCATTATTGATGACAAAATAGAACATTTTTATTATGTCAAATTGAAAACCTTTTGTAGAAACAAAACTAATGCAGACAAGATTAGGAGGGAAACAATAAATTACATCCAAAGGTTCTAATAAAGGCCTCATTTCCAAAATATATAGAGAATTGACTCTAATTTATAAGAAATCAAGCCATTCTCCAATTGATAAATGGTCAAAGGATATGAACAGATAATTCTCAGATGATGAAATTGAAACTATTTATAGCCATATGAAAAGATGCTCTAAGTCATTATTGATCAGAGAAATGAAAATTAAGACAACTCTGAGATACCACTACACACCTGTCAGATTGGCTAGAATGACAGGGAAAGATAATGATGAATGTTGGAGGGGATGTGGGAAAACTGGGACACTGATGCATTGTTGGTGGAATTGTGAATACATCCAGCTATTCTGGAGAGTGATTTGGAACTATGCTCAAAATCAAACTGTGCATACTTTTGATCCAGCAGTATTACTACTGGGCTTATATCCCAAAGAAATACTAAAGAAGGAAAAGGGATCAAGAGTATAAGAGTGTTTGTGGCAGCTCTTTTTGTAGTGGCTAGAAACTGGAAGATGAATGGATGTCCATCAATTGGAGAATGGTTGGGTAAATTATGGTATATGAATGTTATGGAATATTATTGCTTTGTAAGAAATGACCAGCAGGAGGAATACAGAGAGGCTTGGAGAGACTTAAATCAACTGTTGCTGAGTGAAATGAGCAGAACCAGAAGATCGCTGTACACTTCAATGCTGTATGAAGATGTGTTCTGATGGAAGTGGATATCTTCAACATAAAGAAGATCCAACTCACTTCCAGTTGATCAATGATGGACAGAAACAACTACACCCTGTTAGGATTACTAAGTGAGAACTGAGGTTGTCTGGACAGTGACAAGGTGAGAACTCAGGTTGACTTGATAGAGGGGGCAAGCTCATTGGCTGGGGTGGTTCTTCCCAGAAGCCCTTGCATTATCCCACGCCCATTCTCTGGGAGAATAAAAGAAGAGGACTCTCAGAGAAAGAGGAGACTCTGAATTGCATCAGGCTTGACGGAGCTCTCTGCAGGAAGGGAAGTCACTTCTTTGGACAAGAGTTAACAGCAACTGCCTGGAGACAACGGTTCATTACAGGAAGAAGAATCTGTCGGAGAGATTTGATTAGACACAGCAGATCTCTTCCCAGAGAGCGATCCAGCAGCTTCTGGAGACGATAGCTCTCTACAATTGGCGCCCAACGTGGGGCAAGGACTTTTGCTTATCCTGACAAGAGGAGCTAGACCAGACCTTCGCAATTTGGCGCCCGAACAGGGACAGACACAGTCCTGATTCCAGTGGAAAAGCTTCTGATCTAGATCTCAGTCTCTCTGACCCAGAACCGTGAGTAACGAGGAAACTTTGTTAAAGATTAAGTGAGCGTGCTAATAGATAAATAAGGAACTTAATTTGTTAAGGGCTAAACCAGGAATCTCTTATAGCTGAAATGGGGCAGATGTTAGCTATATTCAATCCCTGGACCTCAGCCGACTCATCCCCAGCCCCAGAAGCAACCTCAGCTCCACCCCCATTCAGGAGTGGTACTATAGAGAGTATAATCAACATAATTGAGGAGCAGAGTTTACTTGTAACCTGGGTACAGATTGCTAAACTCTTGGCTGCATTAAGACGCACATCCCCTTGGTTCTTAGAGGAAGAAAAGATAGATGTAGATAAATGGAAGCTAGTGGGATATGAAATGAAAGAATTTCAAGCAAAAAATGGGCCTCGTTCAATTTCTGCAGAAGTATTTTATATCTACAACATAGTTCAATTAGCCTTAAACTACCAAGCAAGTTGTAGGAGAAGGAAAAGTTCTAAAAATGAACAGAGGAGGAAGTGTGAGGAAAAAAGGAAAGATCAAGATCTTTCCCTAGAGCAAGAGGATTTAAATGAGGAATTATGGTATGATTCTCTTGAAGAAGCTTCAACCCTGCCTAGAGAACAGATTATTGACAGGCCCACATCAACCCCACCTTCAGAGATGGAGGAAGAAAGAGGGGAAGAGGCAGAAACACAAACAGAATTGCCTGTGAAGAAGCCTAAGCCTATGACAAGATTAGAAAAAGCATTGGTTAAAGCTAAGAGAGAAGGACAGGATATAAGTGATTTTATACATGCATATCCTGTGATTGAAAATACTGACTCTGTAGGTAAAAAAAGGAGAAGATATGCACCTTTAGATTTGAATAAAATTAAGGATTTGAAAAAAGGTTGTACCCTTTATGGGGCTACATCAGCTTATGTCAAAATGTTACTAGATGGTTTGTCTTATGAAGTCCTAACCCCGAATGATTGGAAATCCATAGCAAGGACATGTCTGGAACCTGGAGAAAATTTATTATGGCTTGCGGAATTTCATGAATTATGTAAAATTCAAGTCAGATGCAATTTGGAAATAGGAGTTAACACACAATTCACTTTTGAGCACTTGGCTGGTGAAGGTCGGTATGGAGAGAATTCAGAACAGACTGATTATACCATGACAATATATGAACAAATTGCAAAGGCTGCAATAAAAGCTTGGGGTGTCCTTCCTGGACAGAAAGATCGTGGAGAGGCTTTCACTAAAATACAGCAAGGTCCCAATGAACCTTTTGCAGATTTTGTGGGACGTTTGCAAACTGCTGTCAAAAGAACTATTGGAGAAAATTCAGCTACAGAAATAATGACCAGACATCTGGCTAAGGAAAATGCCAATGAAATTTGCAAAAGAATTATATGGGGATTAGACAAAGATGCTCCTTTAGAGGAGATCATAAGACGCTGTGCTACAGTGGGAACAAATGCTTTTTACACCCGGACAATGATGAATGTGGAAAGACAGGGTCCCTCCTGGCAAGGGCCTTCTAGAGAAACTCGGCGATGTTTTCAATGTGGAAAAATTGGGCATCTAAGAGCTCAGTGTAGATATGGAGATACAGTGAGAAGACAGGGTGAGAGAAGACCTAAAACTCCATGTCCAAAATGTCACAAGGGCCTCCACTGGGCCTCCGAATGTAGATTGACCCAGGGAAATGACAGATGGGGCCCAGCTTCAGCCCCCCAAGTGGGGCATGATGGCAGCCGAGGTTACATCCAGAGAATTTTAAGACATGATCAATCAGCCAAAAGGCAATCAGATGGAAGAAAGGGATTGAAATTAGGAAAAATAGAGTTGTGTGCAGTAGAGACTACCGAGATACTCCCTGGAGAAGTGAAATCTGTTCCTGTTGAGCCTATGGATCCTTTGCCTCCAGGCACAGTAGGCTTGACCATTTCACCTTCTGAGAGTGCCTACAAAACAGTGTCCATCCATACACTGATGTGGGAGACTGGAGAACGTGTATCTAATATCCCAGTCACTAACACAGGCAGACAACGTGTGATTTATCAACCAGGAGAAGTAGTAGCATCAGGCTTATTGTTACGGACCCCTAATAAGCAACCTAGTGATAGTCGCCTAGATTTTGACTCCAATGAACAAAATCCAGGAATATATTGGACAGCAGCTGTGACAGCTGACCGACCTATGCTTACTATTTATATAAATGGAATACCATTTGAAGGATTGGTAGACACGGGTGCAGATCGTACAGTTATTAGAGGTGCCAATTGGCCCAGTCACTGGCCAAAGATTAAAGCAGACACCTATATGTCTGGGGTGGGAGGATCAATAGCAGCAGAAGTTAGTGCTAGGCCTTTGAGATGGGTATTTGAAGGAGAAACAGGAGCTTTTACTCCTTTTGTGGTTGAAAAAATCCCCATCAATCTGTGGGGAAGAGACATTTTACAGCAGATAGGATTACAAATAAGCACTTCGGCTTTTTAGGCAGGGCTGCTGTTGAAGGCCTACCTGCACTTTCACCAGTTCCTATTCAGTGGAAGACTGATTCACCAGTGTGGGTAGAACAGTGGCCCTTAAGAAGTGATAAAATTCAGGCCTTATTAGACATAGTGCAAGAACAACTTGACCAAGGACACTTGCGGCCTTCTCTAAGTCCTTGGAATTCCCCAGTATTTGTGGTGAAAAAGAAATCTGGAAAATGGAGGATGATAACTGATCTAAGAAGAGTAAATGAACAGATGGAAACTATGGGAACTCTTCAGCCTGGACTTCCATCTCCTACTCAGTTGCCAAGAGAATGGCCTCTATGGGTTATAGACATTAAGGATTGTTTCTATTCTATTCCTCTAGATAAGGAGGATATGAAAAGATTTGCTTTTTCAGTGCCTAGTGTTAATTTGGCTGAGCCTTATAAAAGATATGAATGGACAGTTTTGCCACAGGGAATGAAAAACAGCCCTACTATGTGCCAAATGTATGTTGCAGCTGCTCTTGCTCCAGTAAGAAAAGCCTTTCCAAAAGTAATATTGTTACATTATATGGATGATATTTTGGGATGTGCACCTGAGGAACAAATGTTAGAGGCATGTCTACAAAGGACCATGGAAACATTAAAGTACTACAAACTGCATATAGCTACAGAAAAAATTCAAAGACATGCTCCTTTTCAATATTTAGGATATGAAGTATATCCTAAGGTGCTTACAGTACAAAAACTCTCCTTAAGAACAGAGAAGCTAAACACCTTAAATGACTTTCAAAAATTAATAGGAGATATCCAATGGATGCGTCCAGTGTTAGGCTTAACTACCAATCAACTACAACCTCTATATGATATTTTAAGGGGAGACAGTGCTTTAAATTCACCACGCCAGCTTACAAAAGAAGCACAAAAGGCTTTGAGAGAAGTTGAACTGGCTTTATCCAACGTGGTTGAAAGAGTCACTCAAAAACCCTTGGAAATATCAGTTTTTGCTACAAAAGAGGCACCCACAGCAGTCCTTCACCAAGGAGACAGAGTGATTGAGTGGGTGAACCTCCCAGCACAACCAGAACAAAGCCTTACACCTTACCCAGTGCTTGTGGCTAGGATTTTATTAAAGGCTATTAAGAGAGTAACACAATTATCTGGGATAAGTCCTGAAAAAATATACACATTCTATACTAACGCACAGATTAATGTATGCTGTGAGACCATCCCAGAATGGCAAATTTTATTAGCCACCGCTCCAAATTTTGCACATGGATCTCCATTAAAGATTACCCGGCTACTACATAATTGGCGATGGATTTTTGAAGAAAAGGTTTCTAAGGTTCCTCTTAAAGGACCAACAATCTTTACAGATGCCTCCAAAGAAAATATTTGTGCCATATACTCTCATGATTTAACCATAAAGAGAGTAATCAGGACTCCTTTTCAATCCACTCAACAGAATGAATTATTTGCTATCATGCTAGCTCTCACTTATTACCCAGGAGACGTAAATATAATTACTGATTCAGCCTATTCAGTAGGTGTAGTACAAAGAATTGCCACAGCCCAAATAAAATTTGCAGCCTCTAATATTTATCAGCTCTTTAAGGAACTTCAAGAGCAAGTGAGAAAACATCCAGGCAAGATTTATATCTTGCATGTCCACTCACATAGTGGACTTCCAGGTCCCATTTTTGATGGAAATTCAAAGGCAGATAGCCTTCTAACCATGTTAGCCAGTAGTCCTTTATTTCAGGAAGCACAAGAATCTCATTCTAAATATCATCAGGCTGCTCGAGCTTTACGTTTACAATTTGGAATCACAAGAGAGGAAGCTAGGAGCATAGTAAAAAGCTGTACAGCTTGTCTTCCTTTCCATGCTCCTACACTCCCTCCAGGGAAGAATCCTCGTGGTTTGAGACCCAATGAAATCTGGCAAATGGATGTGACCCATTATAAATCTTTTGGTCGTCTATCTTTTATTCATGTCGTGGTAGACACCTTTTCAGGATTCACATTTGCAATGCCAGCAGCAAAAGAGACAGCCCGAGTGGTCACTGAATTCCTTATACAAGCTTTTGCAATTATGGGTGTGCCACAAGCAATAAAAACAGACAATGGACCTGCATATACGTCCAAACATTTTACACACTTTTGTGCACAGTATAAGATTTTACATACCACGGGCATACCCTTTAATCCTCAAGGGCAGGCAATAGTAGAGAGAAGAAACAGAGATATTAAGACACTCCTCCAAAAACAAAAGAAAGGGGGAGCCACAGGTAGCCCTAGGGAACTTCTAAATTTAGTTCTCTATACCATTAATTTTCTAATTTTTGACAAAGATGCACTGGCTCCAGCAGACAGGTTTTATAACCCACCAGAAGGGCAGTGTCCAGTGAGAGCATCTCCACTGTCCTTAGATAATCGCCAGGTGATGTGGAGAGATCCAGAAAGTGGTGAATGGAAGGGACCAGATAGGTTAACTGCCTGGGGGAGAGGGTTTGCTTGTATTTCTTCAGCAGGAGAAGGAATCAGATGGGTGCCAACGAGTCATATTCGCCTTGTCCATCAGAGAGAGACAGAAAAAGAGAAAGACCTCAAAATAAAGGAGAAGATTTAAGAAACATCTGACACTGAAAGAGCATGGATAATAAGAAGACTGTTAAAGAACTTTAAAACCAGCAGGAATCATTGGACTTCCTCACACAAGATGAGACTAATGGACAATGGACTTATGGACATTTATAAATTTTCAATTTATGATTATGTTATATGCTTCTAGCATGTGTTATGTTACTATGTTACTATATGCTTATGTAATTTATGTAATTATCTGTAATACTTCCCATATTGATGGATTTATGTTTCAAGGTCATGACTGTCCTATGTTCTAAATCAAAAGAAAGGGGGAGATGTTAGGATTACTAAGTGAGAACTGAGGTTGTCTGGACAGTGACAAGGTGAGAACTCAGGTTGACTTGATAGAGGGGGCAAGCTCATTGGCTGGGGTGGTTCTTCCCAGAAGCCCTTGCATTATCCCACGCCCATTCTCTGGGAGAATAAAAGAAGAGGACTCTCAGAGAAAGAGGAGACTCTGAATTGCATCAGGCTTGACGGAGCTCTCTGCAGGAAGGGAAGTCACTTCTTTGGACAAGAGTTAACAGCAACTGCCTGGAGACAACGGTTCATTACAGGAAGAAGAATCTGTCGGAGAGATTTGATTAGACACAGCAGATCTCTTCCCAGAGAGCGATCCAGCAGCTTCTGGAGACGATAGCTCTCTACAACACCCAGAGAAGGAACACTGGGAAGTGAATGTAAATTGTTAGCACTACTGTCTATCTACCCAGGTTACTTATACTTTCAGAATCTAATACTTAATGTGCAACAAGAAAATGGTATTTACACACATATATTGTATCTAGGTTATATTGTAACACATGTAAAATGTATGGGATTGCCTGTCATCTAGGGGAGGGAGTGGAGAGAGGGCGGGGATAATTTGGAAAAAATGATTACAAGGGATAATGTTATTAAAAAATTGCTCATGCATATATACTGTCAAAAAATTATAAAAAAAAAAAAAAAGAAATGACCAGCAGGATGCTTTCAGAAAGGCCTGGAGAGACTTGCATGAACTGATGCTGAGTGAAATGAGCAGGACCAGGAGATCATTATATGCTTCAACAACAATACTATATGATGATCAATTCTGATGGGCGTGGCCCTCTTCAACAATGAGATGAACCAAATCAGTTCCAATAGAGCAGTGATGAACTGAACCAGCTACACCCAGCGAAAGAACTCTGGGAATTGAGTGTGAACTACTACATAGCATTTCCAATCCTTCTATTTATATCCGCTTGCATTTTTGATTTCCTTCACAGGTTAATTGTACATTATTTCAAATTCCAATTCTTTGTGTGCAGCAAAATAACTGTTTGGAGATGTATACATATATTGTATTTAATTTATACTTTAAGATATTTAACATGTATTGGTCAACCTGCCATCTGGGGGAAGGGGTGGGGGGCAAGAGGGGAAAAATTGGAACAAAAGGTTTTGCAATTGTCATACCCATGCATATAACTTGTAAATAAAAAGCTATAATAAAAAATAAAATACTATATTTGAAAAAAATAAAATAAAATAAAGATTGTATAACATAAATTTGTAGTGTATATAGTCAACATGATTTTATCCAGATTCATTCAGTAGCATATAAGTAGGAGAGAAGGATGGAGGGAATAATCCAGGAATGAGGCTTGGCAAAGTCAGATCAATGATTGGAGAAGGAAGCAAGGGCACCTGAGAGAAGAGGACAGTTTAGAGTTGAGCTGGTATGGAGAAAGGAGGAAAGTGTAGTCACTGGAGGAGTAATGGCCTGGGAAAGAATCTCTCTGGGGCTGAAGAGGAAGAACAGGGTTTTGGGTTGCAAGTCATAAGGAGAGATGGAAAGATAACAATTTAGAATCTGATGGCATGGAACATTTGTGGTGATGGCTAGATGAAGGGTATGACCATCTCTGTGTGTAGTGGAGGTGGGGGGCTGAGGAAATGAGGAAGTTAGGGTGTTTGAGGGAATGTCAATATGTATATTGAAGTCTCAGTATGAAGGAAAATTAGGAGAAAAGAGAAAGACTGAGTCAGGCACTCAACTCATTGGGGAAAGATAGGAAGTGTCCTAGAAGTTCATAAATTAACAGCTAGATTTAGTGGTAAATATGGATTGAGTGAATGTAAAAAAAAAGAAGATTGCTAAGAGATTATGGTGGATCACTCAATGGAGAATGGATAGGAGTTTGTGAATTGCTAAGGAATGAATTCACACAAATTATTATCATTTCTAGGGGTGCAGCCTCAAGGTAGAGACTTCTCAGAGTATTAGACAGCAGAGCAGGTCCAGACAGGTACTAGTGTAAGGAGTATTATGGAAAAGAAAAAATACTTTACAAAGGATCAGCCTACAATTATACTAAGAGGGACCAGGAAATCTTTATCTTTCTTGACTTTTCTGGGTGTTGCTCAGATGGTACAGGTCTGAAATGAATAGAAATATTCATTTAGCATTTCTACAAAATGCATGGGCACAGAAGAAGACCTGAAGATTGATGAATTTAAGGGACTATTTTATTATTTTCTGTTACTGTTTCTGTCCATGGGTCTTGTGTAGACTTTGTATTTTATACATAAAAAGTTTCAGGGGTCAAAGAAATCAAAAGGTTGCCTACATCTGATATCCATATTATACATTAAACACTTTTGTGAGAGGTGACTCTATTACTGATATTTATGAAGGCTGGGACACCAGTCATACCTAAGCTTTATTCATGACATTTGTCCTAAGTTTCTGAGTTGGGGACATGAGTCAAAAAGAGGAATTAATCTCTCTTAGGTTCAGCCCATCAAATTAGGCTCTGTGTGTGTGTGTGTGTGTGTGTGTGTGTGTGTATGTCCAGGCTCTTTTGTATACTTTTGGGTCAGGTTGTAAATACATAAACACTTCACTTGACTGTTAATCCTTCTACCAGAGTTACCCTCACTTGTCTATATCCCAAAACTAACAAAATGGAGTGAGATAACCCAGACTCTCTTACAACATTCCTCATGTTCATTCTGTTTACATAGTAATCACAGCTCACTTTTCTTTCTTTATTGATTTACAACAAACAATATTGAACATCAGATCAATACAATCAGTTGAACTTAGCAATTATTGACATTTACATAAATGAAATTCAAGCCACAAAAATGTCATAACCACTTTTCTGTCACTTCTTCTAAATCTCATGTCAAGAATTCTTTGTTTATCCATTCCTTCTTATTTGTTTCTCCTCTTATGTAGTTGTAATTAGTGTGTACTCTATCTTCTACTTCTTTTTTTATTAATTTTATAATTATAATTTTTTGACAGTACATATGTATGAGTAATTTTTTTTTAACAACATTATCCCTTGTATTCATTTTTCCAGATTTTCCCCTCCCTCCCTCCCTCCCTCTATTCCCTCCCCTAGATGACAGGCAATCCCATATGTATTAAATGTGTTATAGTATATCCTAGATACAATATATGTGTGTAAAACCAATTTTCTTGTTGCACGGTAAGAATTGGATTCCGAAGGTATAAGTAACCTGGGTAGAAAGACAATAGTGCAAACAGTTTACATTCACTTCCCAGTGTTCCTTCTCTGGGTGTAGCTGTTTCTGTCCATCACTGATCAACTGGAAGTGAGTTGGATCTTCTTTATGTTGAAGATATCTACTTCCATCAGAATATATCTTCATACAGTATTGTTGTTGAAGTATATAATGATCTCCTGGTTCTGTTCATTTCACTCAGCATCAGTTGATGTAAGTCTCTCCAAGCTTCTCTGCTGGTCATTTCTTACAGAACAATAACATTCATATACAACAATTTACCCAACCATTCTCCAACTGATGGACATCCATTCATTTTCTAGTTTCTAGCTACTACAAAAAGAGCTGCCACAAACATTTTGGCACATACAGGTCCCTTTCCCTTCTTTAGTATTTCATTGGGATATAAGCCCAGTAGTAGCACTGCTGGATCAAAGGGTATGCACAGTTTGATAACTTTTTAGGCATAATTCCAGATTGCTCTCCAGAATGGCTGGATTCTTTCACAACTCCACCAACAATGCCTCAGTGTCCCAGTTTTCCCACACCCCCTCCAACAGTCATCATTATCTTTTCCTGTCATCTTAGCCAATCTGACAGGTGTTTCTACTTCATTTTTTTTGGTTCCTACTCTGAACTATCTCATAATGGTCTTTCCCTATTTCTTTATGTTCCTTGTTCTTGTCAATCTTAATTGATTTTTCATATTCCATTATCATAGCATGTATTGCTAAAATTGCTACAGAGGGCCTCGCAGAAGAATTAAATAAGATGATCGATATTAAAAGCAATAGGTCCAAATTATCACTCTTTGCAGATGATATGATGGTATACTTAGAGAACCCTAGAGAATCAACTAAAAAACTATTAGAAGTAATCTGAAACTTCAGCAAAGTTGCAGGATACAAAATAAATCCACACAAATCATTAGCATTCTTATACATCACTGAAAAAATCCAACAGCATGACATATAAAGAGAAATTCTATTTAAAATAATTGTCAATAGTATGAAATATTTGGGAATCTATCTGCCAAGGGAAAGTCAGGAATTATATGAGCAAAATTACAAAACACTTTCCACACAAATAAAGTCAGATCTGAACAACTGGAAAAATATCAAGTGCTCTTGGATAGATCGAGTGAATATAATAAAGATGACAATATAACCTAAACTAATCTATTTACTTAGTGCTATATCAATCAAACTCCCCCAAAACTATTTTATTGACTTAGAAAAAATAACAACAAATGTCATCTGGAAGAACAAAAGATCAAGAATTTGAAGGAAATTAATGAAAAAAAAAAAAAAAAAAAAAGCAAATGAAAGTGGCCTCGCTCTACCAGATCTTAAAGTATATTATAAAGCAGTGGTCACCAAAACCATTTGGTACTGGCTAAGAAATAGTTGATCAATGGAATAAGTTAGGTTTACAGGACAAAATAGTCAATGACTATAGTAATCTAGTGTTTGACAAACCCAAAGACCCAGCTTCTGGGATAAGAATTCGCTAACAAAAACTGCTGGGAAAATTGGAAACTAGTGTGGCAGAAAGTAGGCACTGACTCACACCTAATACCATATACAAAGATAGGGTTGAAATGGGGTCATGATCTAGATATAAAGAATGATATTAAAACAAATTAGAAGAATATAGGATAGTTTGTGTCTCAGATTTGTGGAAGAAGAAGGAATTTGTGACCAAAGAAGAACTAGAAATCATTATTAATCACAAAATAGATAATTTTGATTACATCAAATTGAAAAGTTTTTGTACAAACAAAATGAATGCAAACAAGATTAGAAGGGAAGCAATAAACTGAGAAAATATGTTTACATACAAAGGATCTGATAAAGGCCTCATGACCCAAATTTATAAGAAATCAAGCATTCTCTAATTGATAAATGGTCAAAGGATATGAACAGACAATTTTCAGATGAAGAAATTGAAACTATTTCTAGTCACATTATTGATCAGAGAAATGCAAATTAAGACAACTCTGAAATACCACTGCACACCTGTCAGATTGGCTAAGATGACAGGTAAAGATAATGGGGAATGTTGCCTCCAACATGTAGATGTGGGAAAACTGGAACACTGATACATTGTTGATGGAACTGTAAACAGATCCAACTATTCTGGAGAGCAATTTGGAACCATGCCCAAAAAGTTATCAAAATGTTCATACCCTTTGATCCAGCAGTGTTTCGACTTATATCCCAAAGAGATCTTAAAGGAGGGAAAGGGTGCCGAAGTGTTTGTGGCAGTCCTCTTTGTAGTGTCTAGAAACTGGAAACTGAGTGGATGCCCATCAATTGGAGAATGACTGAATAAATGGTGGTATATGAATGTTATGGAATATTATTGTTCTGTAAGAAATGACCAGCAGGAGGATTTCAGAGAAACTTGGAGAGACTTACATGAAATGATGCTGAGTGAAGTAAGCAGAACCAGGAGATCATTATACACGGCAACAAGACTATATTATGACCAATCCATGTATTTGCTTTTTAAATAAAAAGCTTTAATTAAACAAAGCAATAGGTCCTTTTATAGGAAGACCCAGAGAAGGCCATGTGACTTAAGTAGTGACTCTTAAGGGGAGGGAAGGCAGGGATATCAAAGAAAGGCAACATGATTAGTGTCACATTGGGGTCAGGACTGATACTTCCAAGTAAGAACTAAAAAAGGCAAGAAGGGGTACAACCAGAAATGTCATTGGGTGTCTTGGACACAGTAGACCATGGTAAGAGATTGGAATATAAGATAATGTTATAAAGAGTTACTCCCAGAACTTAGTACATAATTGTTCCATACTTTTTTTTGGCAGGGGCAAGCCAATTGGGGTTACCTGACTTGTCCAGGTCACACAGCCAGGAATTGTTAAGTGTTGGAGGCTGGATTTGAACTCAGGTTCTCCAGGGCTGGTGCTCCATCCACTGTGCCATCTAGCTGCCTTTCCTATTTTATAGGGAACGCAAGGATTCAGTTCTGATGGCTCTGATTGATTCCCCAATCTGAGATCAGATAAGCTCCAATAAGCAGAGTACTAGAGAACAAGGAAGGAGAGAAGAGAAGGAACAGTAAATAAAAGTTAAAGAACATGGCTAGGTCATAGACACCTTGTATGAAAGAAAGACTAGCTTAACAATAAGGTTTTTCCAGATTGTATCACCTTAAAGTTGCAGTTTACTTGACATGTCTCCAGCATAGAGATTCAGGACCCTGTGGTCTAGAATTCAGCAGGTAGCCAGATGGTACATCAGACAGAGCATTTCTCTTGAAGTCACAGTAACCTGAGTTCTAATCCAGCTTTGGGCATTTTCAAAATTGTGGATTTTTTTTCTTCTTTTCTCCCTTCCTCCCTTCTTTCCTCTGTTTCTTTTTTATTTCTTTCCTCCCTTCCTCCTTTCTTTCCTCTCTCTTTTCCTCCTTTGTTTCTTTTTAAAAATATGAACACCTTCACAGGAGCCATCACTAGTTGTCTTGCCACTGGACTCCAGTGACTCTGGAGGAGAGAGTGAGGCTGATGATTTTGCACAACTCTGTCTCATTTAAATCCAACTCACTTGCAAGTCAAACTATTACCCTCCTTTTCCAGAAAGGTCAAATAACAACAAATGAACAATAACAACAATCGTTGCACAAATACCTTAAAGCATTTTTTTTTTGGTAAACAATTAGGGTATGTTCCCAACATTGGAATAATTCACTCAAAGGATTATGATTATTTTTGTAACTTTTGCTCTCTATAAATAGGTTGTTCCCCCTCCCCACTAAATAGTCTATAATTCCATCAGCAAAATATGAATGCATCTATTTCTCCTCCTTCTCCCAGTAGCGTTTTATTGTTTTTAATTATATAATTAATAGATATGGAGTTATTTCTCAATATTATTTTACTCTTCTCTCTTTGAATGTTATTTCATAAAATAAAGTCAGTCTTGAAGCCAGGGTGATCTGGGTTCAAGTCCTGCCTCTGATTCATATTGGCTAGATATCTCTAGGCAAGTAATTTAACCTCTCAGTGCTCTTAGCAACTCTCTCTGACAATAAATTCCAGAGAAGGAGATTTTCAGAGGGAATTCCCTATGAATGAACTCACTCATGGGTCCAGTCTCTTCTCTAAGTCTAGCACTTTAACCACTATGATAGAAATAGTATTTCAGATAAGAAAGCCAGAAAACTGGAAGCAGAGAGACCCAGTGGAAGTAAGCCAAGAAGTGACCAGAAATGACTATGGGACTAATTAAGCAACACTGAACTTCAGTCACAAAAGCAACAATGCCTGATTGTCAAGAGAACAGTGGAAAGCCGACTTGGTATGATGATATCACCAGAAGACATTTATTATTCAGCAGCATCAAAAATGTGAATTGCCTCTCCATATATGTACCTTTGAAAGTGACATATGTACCCTGCATATTTGCCTTTCTTGCATCATTTGTGTCCATTCCTCCCACTTTTAAGGAATGTATATTTGTAGGAACATGTGATTCAAATTTATGGAGAATGCAGGGAAGAGAATGATATATTGTCATAATTATATTAATATATTATAATATCATAACTATAACTATATTTACCTTTAACTAATTGTATCTTATGTCTGACCTGAAAAAGTGGACCTATTTGTAGGGGCTTAAGAATCATGGTTTTGAATAGATCAGTACACACAAAGTACTGTGAACCTGGATGAACCTTGTGTGAGTGGGAGGGTGCCCTTTGGTACTATATTAAATAGGAAAAAAGTCATATCCTCTCCCAAATTGATCTAAGTATATTATTCCATTTTCTTCCATCTTTTTTATAGCTCCTTTTAAAATGCTTACATCTATTATCCCCCTAGAATTCACTGAACATATGTTATGAAATGTGGATCTAAATACTTTCTTCACCAAATTGCTTACCAATTTTCCCCAAGAACATTTGTTGAATAATGAATTCATTCCCTGGTTTTTATTTTCTATCTATTTGTCAAAAGTTTATGTTTTGTATATATTTGGTTAGATATCTTGTATTTCTGTTTTCTTGTGATGATTTCATTCTCTGTGTTTTGTTCAATAATATGATTTTAATGAGAGCAACTTTTGGACGTGACCAGTTGTTTTTGTTTTTAGCTCATCTTTTGTTACTCTTGTCCTTTTGTTTTTCCTGATAGATTTAGCTATATTTTATCCAGTATTGAAGATATCCCTTATTGTTAGTGCAATAAGTGTGTGAAATAAACAAGAATGTCATTTGTTAGAGACTTTCCTTCTGAGAATTGCCATGTATGCCATGTCAGCTGGTAAGATGGACCCAGGAGGTAAAAAGGGGTTTGGTCTCTGGGGCAGGAGGTTGTGTCTTTTCTTAGGGCTCAGCACTAATTCCAGGTGTCTCCCTTCTGGGGATCTACCTATGCAGTGCTGAGTGAGCTAGGCACAAGGTAATCCCAGAGGAGAGTAAATATAAATGGCCAGCTTTGAGTCCGTAGAGAAGGATAAAGAGAGAAGTAGAGAAAGGCAGAGATGTAGAGAGACTCAGAGACATACATACATTTGCTCTTGCTTTCTGCTGACCCCTGCTGAGATTACCAATAAAGAAAGGCAGTTTGGCACTTTAACATTGGTCTCATCTCCATGTCTAACCGGGGAAGATTGGTGTGTATGGCCCTGGCAATCAGTAGTTTCAGAGGTAGGAGGTTATAGCCATTTTTAATATGTTAGTCAGACCCACTCATGGACATTGAATGTTGTTCCAATGATTTAGTCTTTCCTTTTATTTCAGTAATTCTCTAGTTTATAAAAGTTGTAAAGTATTTCTAAGTAAGTTAATTCCACATATTTGATGCTTTTTATTATTATTTTAAATGAGATTTTCTCTTATGATTATTTTGGTCTTTTAGAAATTTATTATCATATTATGCTACAGCATAATGAAGATGAAAAGGAAATAGAGGAAGCTTTCAGGAGACAGTTTACAAGTCTGGCACAGAAGCATGTAAAGACTTCAATGGTAATTATCAATGTAGGGTTGGAAGACTTCAGTTATTCCAACATCTATTGCAGTACTCCATC
>NC_133620.1:289447166-289457166 GCF_048593235.1 Sminthopsis crassicaudata
TAAACCACTGTCAGTCATAATGAAACATTGCAGAGAATAGGAGAGATGCTCCAGGCCTGGGACAAGGTCAAATGTCTTTTTTTTTTTTTTTTTTTTCTTAACAGAAGTTTTCAAACCATAAGTTCTGAAGCTTGGGTTCAATTCCTGAGAAAATTTTTTAATAATCATTGAAAATAAATATATATAATATATTACTAATATATAATAAATAAATAAATAATAGATTAATAAAAATAAAGTAATTATCTTTTAAAAAGTGGTGATTACAAAGTTGTAGTAAGGGAGGCTTTCCAAGAACAAGCCTTACCAGACTAATTTTATTTCCTCTTTTGACAAGTTAATTAAATTGGTAGACTGGGAGAATCCTATAACTATAGTAGACTGTGACCAGGGTGTACACCTCCTATAAGGATCCCAGTTTGGGACTCACACAGAGCTTGGAGAAGAAGGGAGAAAAAGGAATCCTTACTTCCTCTGGCTCATGACATCCTGACCGAATTCTAAAGACAATCTTTTTTTTTTTTTTTTTGCATAGGTATTTTTTTTATTTATATATATTTTTTATAATATTATCCCTTGTATTCATTTTTCCAAATTATCCCCCCTCCCTCTATTCCCTCCCCTCGATGACAGGCAATCCCATACATTTTACATGTGTTACAATATAGTCTAGGTACAATACATGTGTGTGAATATCATTTTCTTGTTGCACAATAAACATTAGAATCCGAAGGCACATGCAACCTGGGCAGACAGATATTAGTGCTAACAATTTACATTCCCCTCCCAGTGTTTCTTCTCTGGGTGTAGCTACCTCTGTCCATCATTGATCAACTGGAAGTGAGCTGGATCTTCCCTATGTTGAAGATTTCCACTTCCATCAGAATACATCCCCATACAGTATTGTTGTTGAAGTGTACAGTGATCTTCTGGTTCTGTTCATTTCACTCAGCAACAGTTGATTTAAGTCTCTCCAGGCCTCTCTGTATTCCTCCTGCTGGTCATTTCTTACAGAGCAATAATATTCCATAACCTTCATATACCACAATTTACCCAACCATTCTCCAACTGATGGACATCCATTCATCTTCCAGTTTCTAGCTACAACAAAAAGAGCTGCCACAAACATTTTGGCACATACAGGTCTCTTTCCGCTCTTTAGTATTTCTTTGGGATATAATCCCAGTAGTAGCGCTGCTGGGTCAAAGGGTATGCACAGTTTGATAACTTTTTGGGCATAATTCCAGATTGCTCTCCAGAATGGCTGGATTCTTTCACAACTCCACCAGCAATGCATCAGTGTCCCAGTTTTCCCACATCCCCTCCAACATTTGTCATTATTTGTTCCTGTCATCTTAGCCAATCTGACAGGTGTGTAGTGGTATCTCAGAGTGGTCTTAATTTGCATTTCTCTGATCAGTAGTGATTTGGAACACTCTTTCATGTGAGTGGATATAGTTTCAATTTCTTCCTCTGAGAATTGTCTGTTCATATCCTTTGACCATTTATCAATTGGAGAATGGTTTGGTTTCCTATAAATCAGGGTCAGTTCTCTATATATTTTGGAAATGAGACCTTTGTCAGAACCTTTGTTTTTAAAAATATTTTCCCAATTTGTTACTTCCCTTCTAATCTTGTTTGCATTAGTATTGTTTGTACAGAAACTTTTTAGTTTGATGTAATCAAAATCTTCTATTTTGTGATCAATAATGATCTCTAGTTCTCCTCTGGTCATAAATTCCTTCCTCCTCCACAAGTCTGAGAGGTAGATTATCCTCTGTTCCTCTAATCTATTTATTATCTCCCTCTTTATGCCTAAATCATGGACCCATTTTGATCTTATCTTGGTATATGGTGTTAAGTGTGGGTCCATATCTAATTTCTGCCATACTAATTTCCAGTTTTCCCAACAGTTTTTTCCAAATAATGAATTTTTATCCCTAATGTTGGTATCTTTGGGTTTGTCAAAGATTAGATTGCTATAGATGTACTCTTTTTTGTCCTTTGTATATAATCTGTTCCACTGATCTACCGGTCTATTTCTTAGCCAATACCAAATGGTTTTGGTGACTGCTGCTATATAATATAGCTTTAGATCAGGTACACTTAGACCACCTTCCTCTGAGTTTTTTTTCATTAGTTCCCTTGCAATTCTCGACCTTTTATTCTTCCATATGAATTTTGTTGTTATTTTTTCTAGGTCATTGAAATAGTTTCTTGGGAGTCTGATTGGTATAGCACTAAATAAATAGATTAGTTTGGGTACTATTGTCATCTTTATTATATTCGCTCGGCCTATCCAAGAGCACTGAATGTCTTTCCAATTATTTAAATCTGACTTTATTTTTGTGGCAAGTGTTTTGTAATTTTTCTCATATAATTCCTGACTTTTCTTTGGTAGATGGATTCCCAAATACTTTATACTCTCAACATTTGTTTGGAATGGAATTTCTCTTTGTATCTCTTGCTGTTGCATTTTGTTAGTGATATATAAAAATGCCGAGGATTTATGTGGCTTTATTTTGTATCCTGCCACTTTGCTGAAATTTTGAATTATTTCTAGTAGCTTTTTAGCAGAGTCTTTGGGGTTCTCTAAGTATACCATCATGTCATCTGAAAAAAGTGATAGTTTAATTTCCTCATTTCCTACTCTAAAGACAATCTTAACAAAGCTTATGTCTAGGATCTCCCCAAAATGACAGCTAAAGGTCCCTTCTAGAAAAAAGTACTCAGATAAACAATAGACATTAGGGATAGAGCAGCTACTTATTTCTTTTATCACAAAAGCATTTGCTTTAGAGATGTGACTCATAAGCCTGAAGGTACAAATCTTTCTGAGAGGTAAAGATAACTCTGTAGGACTGGTGAAATGGCTGAAGCTGTTATTTATTTCACATGCATATGTACAGCCATAAGGCCCATACAACTTGGGAGAGTCAGATTTCTTGAGCAATCAAATAAGGTTCGTTAGCCCTCTCTGATTCAGGATTCCTTTTACTGCTCATCATCTCTAAGAAACTGTAGTTGCAGGAAGTTCTTCCTGCTAGTTAGAGAATAAGGGATCAGATATTGTTGATCTCTTGAGTTTGTGAAGCAGTTTCCAAAGCAGGAAATACTAGCTATTGGTGTTGATATTATTGTTGTGATTCTTTATTTTTGGTTCTCATTTGATGGATTGGTGTTTGTTGGTCAGAGACAGGTGATCATAAAAGAAGGAGTCAAGGACTCGAGGTCTAGTTTTAGATTTATCTAAACACACAATCTGACCACTATGTACTTGTTGCTGCCCTTGCAGAAGAAAGGTAGAGAAAGAAGTATCAGCATTCACTTCTCCTGTTTTGGACAGAATTTAAGTCGGCTCCTTAGAGGGAACAGAGTGCTAACTTGTCATCTATATGTAAAAAAAGTTACAAATCCAATCATTCCATTACTTTGGGTTGACACAATAATAACGGCTCTAAGATGTCCATTTTCACTCAGCCCATAGTTTGCCAGAGCAAGGCAGTCTTTGCTAGTCCACCCACTTTTTTTATTGATATCTTTGACTTCAACATTACTTAAATTCCCCCTTGTATTCCCTCTCCTCCTACCCCCCCACTGGAGAGCTTTCTCCCATAACAACAGAAATTTTTTTTAAGCAAAAAAAGAAGAAAACAAAGTTTCAGCTAAGTTGATCAATATATTGAAAAAAAAAAAAAAAAACTTGACACATTAATTCTGTGCTTATAGACCTCTATCCCCCTTCTGCAAAAGAGTCTCATGACTCTTCTTTGAGGTTAAATTGTTTTCAATTTTTTGACCTTTAAAAACATTAATTATAAATATTTAAAAAACATAATTAAAATAATTGAAATATATATTTTATTTTTATATTGTCTAAATATCTTCTTATATCTTCCCCCCTTCTTTCAGAGTACACTGATCCTTATAACCAGGAATTTTGGCAAAAATAAAAAGGATAAAGACGAGAAAAAAATAAACAAAATTGATCAATACATAAAAAAGAATCTCTGCAGTACTTCACATCTGTGGTTCTTTCACCTCTGTAAAGGAATAGGTATGTGAGAGGAGAGATATTTTTTCATATTTATTTTTTAGGGTTTATGTTTTTAAAATAACTTTGCAATATTCAACTTTCTGTTTCGAAAATGGTTATTTTCTCCACTTACATTGTTGCAGTTGTTGTTTGTATTGTTTTCTTGGCTCTGTTTACTTCACTCGGAATCGTTTTATGTCTTTCCATATTTCTCTGTATTCATGTCTGTCATTTCTTACAGCAATATAATGGGAGCAGTTAGGTGGTGTGATAGACAGAGTACTGGGTTTAGAATCAGGAAGCCTCAACATTTTGTGTCCAAATCTGGCCTCAGATAGTTGCTAGCTATTGAACTCTGGATAAGTCACTTAACTCAGTTTCCTCATCTGTCAAGTGAACTGGAGAAGGAAATGTCAAACCATCCCAGAATCTTTATCAAGAAAACCCCAAATGAGGTCACGAGTCAGACACAATAATGCCACAAAAATAGCAGCATAATATTCCATTATATTCCTGCTTCACAGTTTGTTTTACCCAATAACTCAATTAAAGGGCATCTATTTTATTCTAGTCATTTGCTAATGCTATGTATTTTTAAATATTATTTTTGCTACTATCAATATTTTATTTCCATCTATTCTTTTACCATAGACATATCAACTGAATCCTGAGAAAGCAACCTTTTTCTATCTCCCATTCTAACTTCAAGCCTCAGGTAAACCTGCTCTCTTGATATCTTCCTAACCCTGACTCAACAAGTTTTCTGGTCTTTGCCCTAATACTTCTTTTGTTTTCTCTTCTCCAGAGTCTTTTGTTCCATATGGAACAATTCTTCTAGCATTCCTTGTTGGCTTTTAAGACTTTCTTGGAAGACTTGCCTCTGGGATAGTCGTGGGAGTGCTGTAGAAATCAGGAGAGACCTGGGTCTGAATCCTCTCTTTGACACAATTTCTGGGAGCTCACAGACAAATTACTAGTCTCTCCGACCTTCTGTTTTCTGTAAAATGGGTAATCATATAAGGCGACATATTATACTGTGTAATAATCTCATCTCTAATATGTCTACCTGGGGTTCCCAGCTCCCTAGCTGTTGTGAAGATCAAAGAAGATAATATGTGTAAAGAGATGTGTGCCCTTTAAATCACTATAATAGCATCAGATGCTTTTATTATCATCATAGTACTTTTGCTGGCTGCCCTCCTATGGTTCCATCACCAGCATCAATTATCCTGTCTCTTCTATGGTTTTCTTGTGCTCAGAGAATTTTCCTTTATCTAAAATAGTTTCCTCTTTCCTCTTTATACGTTTTTTATTTTTCAAGTTGTTTTTTCTTGCCTGGCATTATATCCTCCTGAATGCTATCTTATCCTCCCTGCTAGGCTGTGGACTCTGGGAAAGCAATGCCTGTCTTCCCTCCTTTCCTATCCTGCCCCTACACTGAACATGGCGTCTTTGATGTAGCAGACACTGAATAAGGTTTTGTGGCTCTTTAATACCTGGTCCTCCATGACACTAGGCAATCATTTTTTGGCCTCTACAGCTCTTCATTATTAACGTTAACATACTGAGTCACATGAAAGACAATTTTGTCTAGTGGATAGAGAGCCCCAAAACAGGAAAACCAGGGTTTAAGTTCTGCCTCTGATGCATACTGGTTGCAGGATTCTGGACAAGTCACTTAATTCTCTAAGTATAAGTTGCAAAGTTTTGAAATGGAAAGAGTATTTTATCACCTGGGTTCCCTATACAAATGAATCACAAACCCCAGCCTTATCCTATTTAATGCCTGTAGTTACCCTGTTTGGTTAAATTTAGTAAATGTTTATTAAGCACCTGCCAGGTGAGGCGCTTAGATGGCACAGTGGATAGAGCACTGGGCCTGGAGTTAGGAAGATTCAACTTCCTGAGTTCAAAACCAGTCTCAGACACTTACTAGCTGGCTGACCCTGGGCAAATCACTTAACTCTGTTTGCCTCAACTTTCCCAGCTATAAAATGAGTTGGAGAAGGAAATGGCAAACCACTTTAGTATCATTGCCAAGAAAATCCAAATGGAGTCACACCTGAAAATGACTGAATAACAATTGGGCATTCCCAAAAAGTCACCAGAAAGAAAAGAAGAAAAATGACCAAAAATGTGGAGAACAAAAGCCAGGGATCCTAAGCTTTCCTCCCTCCTTTGGAAGGACTGAGTCTGAGTTGTAGAGGGTCTGTCTGGTCCATGTGGTGGGTGATGCGAAATCTATGCAGTTCTATGTAAGTCTCCTAATGCAAAGGTGATGGTGATGAGCAGATAAACTCAAGCAGCTCCAGGAATGTTAGGGCCATAGTATAGATGATGATACCTCTAGCATGGGCAGATTCTTCTCTTCATGGAAGGCGATGAGCATGGGTAGGAGCAACCTGCCTTCAGGGTCACAGAACAGATGAGCCCTTTTCGGCATGGTCAGCAATTCTTCATCATACAACAAGGTACCGAAGAGGCTAAGCCTTTTCATGCAATCTGGTCCAGGTTCTAAATTAAGAGTAAAGTTCTCCCTACTCCTACTCAGCAGGATAGCACAAAGGAAAACTGTGCTTTCTGGTAGCCATATAAAGGGAATGATGTAGAATCTTTGCCTTCTTAGAGACATTTGTGGAGTGGTTGTTCCGTACTTCCAAGTGCAATGCAACATCTCATATCCTCTTCTTTCAAATTGCATTATCATTATAGTTATATGGCAACAATTATATGGCTATACTACTAGACAGCAAGGTGCCTCCTGATAATATTATCTTTTGTTTTCTCAAGCCTTTTTTGGTAAGAGTTTTCCAAACAACCCCAGAGGAAAGAAAGCCTCAGTCTCTGGCATAGTTTCCATTTGTTTGTGAAGGGGATTAATACTGGAAAAATGCAGGTAATCATGAGTTTGAATGTACCATTTGCATTTAGCCAAAGAAATCTCCTGTGCTTTCTTCATTTTGTTGGAGGGACTATTTTGTACCATCCAACCCCCAACAGGCGACTTTAGACAAAGGTGATGGGACAATTCTGTGTCATCTGTTCAGCAGTAACCAGAACTAGGAACAAAACAAATCCATTGCTTTTCAAAAGTGGTGATCACTTCAAGCAATCTGCAGCTCCAGAAAACCAATAATCATTTATCCTGACCCTCCCTCAGGGCTTGCCAAAGGCTCCACTCAGCCTGATTTTTATGGACAAAGATCTCCAGAAGGGTCACAATTGCTATACAGCAATCTGCTATACAGATGCTTTGCATCATCCAAAGATGTAGATTTGAAAGAGGCAGACTTGCAGGAATGTGGGCTCTCTAAAACCTTAAAAGTCTGAAGATCTCTAGGTTTCCTTATTAGATCAAAGAAAAGTGAATGTCAGTGGCTTATTCTGGTCTGGGAGTGAAACCCTCTGTTATTTTCCAAATCCAAACTGAGCAGGTGGATTCCCGATTTCCTATGTCTTGTCCCTCTTATGGGCCACTGTATGACGTAGGGCCTCTGCCACCATGGCTTTATCTGGTCCAGTTAATATTGTGTCACTAATGTAATGGTGTACGTCAATGATGTAAACATAAAATAGAAACAAGGATTACTACCTGAGGAACTTTATGGAAGCATATTAACCACATGTTAATATTATCTGTGCCCCATTATATTGGAATTTATTTTGCTAATTATTTCCCAATTACACTTTAATTTGGTTCTGCCCTGAGGAATGTTGGAGACCTCTGGTGTAGGAGAACACCCTTAGAAAGGGGACTTTCTCCAGGCCCTGACTTTTTCAGAACTATCATAATGAGGCAGTATAATGAATAATCCAGGTAGCCCCGGGGAGACTGTGAAAATACTCCAGGTTCATCCCCAGGTGAAAGTAAACTACTTATGACTGGTTTTAGCCACAGAAATACAGAAAAAAACCCTGGTTAAGTTAGTACCATTCAATATATACCTGAGCTACATGGTCTACATTATTGATAAAGTCAGGAACAACCATAGTGATGAGAATGAAAACTGTTCAGCTCTCTACAATCCACGTAAGCTGTCAGGTGCCATTTGCATTCCTGGGCAACACAGAATTGTTGTAAGGAAAGTTGGTCTAGCAAAGCACTCCAGCTTTCTTTACTTAAAAAGAAATATCTTGAGATGGAGCCAAGATGTCAGAAAAAAGACAATGGTCCACCTGAGTTCTCCCCCAGACTCCTTTAAACACCTTTAAAAATGTATGGCTTCTAAAATATGAGTTGATAAGAAATCAATTGAAGGAAATTCAATGCCAGGCCACCATAAGGGCCCTTTAGCTACATATAAGCCTAAGGCATTTGTTAATACCTTTCCCCATTTGTAATGATCAAGGGAAGCTACCAAGGAAGATCATGGAAGGAAAAAGAATCATGAGAGTCATTATATATGTGGATTCTTTTTGTGTCTTCTATGTATATTACTCTTGATAGGGACAAATAGGAACACTTAGATTGATATGAACTATGCCATGGAGATAATATCAAACAGTATCAGTCTTCAGAAGGGCGAAAAATTTCTTCTTTTTATCTTTTTTTTAAATTTAGTATTTTATTTTTCCCCAAGTACACACAAAACCAGTTTTCAATATTAATTCCCAGAATTTTGAATTTCAAATTCCCTTCCTTCCTTCCTACCCCCTTTGTTGAGAAGGCAAACAATTTCATCTAGGCTATACATGTGTAGTTATGCAAAACATACCTCCACATGAATCATGTTGTGGAAGAAAACAGACCAGGAAAAAAAAACTCAAGAAAAATAAAGAAAGCCAGAAAAGTCTGCTTCAATCAGCATTCAGATACCATCAATTCTTTCTCTAGCAGTGGTATGATAGCATTTTTCATCATAAGTCTAAGAGTTGTCTTGGATCATTCTATTGCTGAGAAGAGTTAAGTGATTTACAGCTGATCATTTTATAATATTGCTGTTACCTTGTACATAGTTCATTTCACTTTGCATCAGCTCATGTAAGTCCCTTCAGGTTTCTTTCTGTGAGCATCCTGTTCAACATTTCCTATAGCATAATACTATTCTAACTGAGTGAACGAACGCCCATCAGCTGGAAAATGGCTGACTAAGTTGTGGTATATGAATGTTATAGAATATTATTGTTCTGTAAGAAATGACCAACAGGATGATTTCAGAGAGGCCTGGGGAGATTTACATGATGCTGAGTGAAATGAGCAGGACCAGGAGATCATTGTACATAATAACAACAATATTATAAGACGATAAATACTGGTGGACGTGACTCTTTCCAACAGTGAGATGATTGAGGCCATTTCCAATGATCTTGTGATAAAGAGAGCTATCAGCATCCAGAAAGAGAACTGTGGGAACTGAGTGAGGATCACAACATAACATTTTCATTTTTTGTTGTTGTTTTTTTTGCTTTTATTTTCTTTTTCATTTTCAATTTTTCAAAATAATTGTATGGACATGTATACATATATTGTATTTAACATATACTTTAACATATTTAACATGTATTGGTCAACGTGCCATCTTGGGGAGGGGGTGGGTGGAAAGAGAGGAAAATTGGAACAAAAGGTTCTGTAACTGTCGATGCTGAAAAATTACCCATGCATATATCTTGTAAATAAAACGTTATAATAAAAAACAAAAAAAAAACAAAAAAATTTTAAATTGTCTTACAAGGAAAGGGCTACAGGCACAAAGATATAGAGAGACAGAAGAAGAACAAATAAATGGAGTCTAGAATGAAAAGCAACACAGCTTTGGGAGGATAATGTAGATTCCAACAGAGTGAATGTATGATTTTTGGCAAATCATAAGGTCAAAATGGGTACACGATTTAGACATAAAAGGCAGATCGGGGAGAAGGAGATATTTACCTGTCAGATGTTTATGGATAAGGGAAAAATTTACTAGCCTTGGGAAGGATTAAAAAACATTTTACACAGAAGGTGATGACTGAGCTGAACTTCAA
>NC_133620.1:289462166-289494666 GCF_048593235.1 Sminthopsis crassicaudata
ATATTCATATACCACAATCTATTCATCCATTCTCCAATTTGATGGACATCCACTCAGTTTCCAGCTTCTAGTCACTATGAAAAGAGCTGCCACAAACATTTTGGCACATAAAGGTCCCTTTCCCCTCTTTAGTATTTCCTTAGGATATAAGCCCAGTAGTAGCATTGCTGGATCAAAGGGTTTGCACAGTTTGATAACTTTTTGGGCATAGTTCCAGATTGCTCTCCAGAATGGTTGGGTCTGTTCATAACTCCACCAACAATGTTATTACTCTAGTCTTGAGTACACAAGTTGGATGGAAGTGGGAGGAACCTTTAGGGGCCCAGATGTGAGGTTGGTACTCCACTGTCCTACTCAAACTCCCTTCCTACTCTTTTTTGGCCCCGAAATTCACTGACCTGGCTTAGGATAGAACTTCTGTTTGGTGTTATGGCTTCCAGGTGTCATAATAGATAGAGTACAGGACTTGGAGTCTTTGGAGCTGAGTTCAAATCCTGTCTCAAACATTTACTATGTGACTCTGGGCAAATCATCTGATCCAAACCTTGTTTCTTCATCTGCAAAATGAGGATGATGACAGCACCTACTTCCCAGGTTGTTGTGAGGATCAAGTGAGATAATAAATGCAATGTATTTTTCAAACTTTGAAGTGCTACATAAATACTAGCTATTATTAATCTTATAATCATCTTATCATTATTGAAATTCTGATAGAGAGAAAAGGGAGAAAAAGAAGCAGTTTCCCGGAAATGAGCGTTTCACTAAATGGTTAGAACAACTCAACACTCAGTACAAAGCACTGGGCATGGGGGAAACAAAGTTTAGAGGAGCTCATGGAGGGAAAAGGGGATGGGACTAAGACACATGTTTTACCTCATTTCTTACCTAACTTTAATTACTGATTATTGCCTCAGACAAACTGAGACATGGCAAAGACCTTAGCTTACAAAGGCCAAGTTTTCTCACTGATTCTGAGTCACCTCCAGTTGTCTTGATCTACATTTTGCCAGCAGATCCAGATGTCTCTAGAGGAGAGGATGAGTCTGATGATTTTTCATTTCTCACTCAAATCCAATTCACTTGTAAGTCAAAATATGACTTTACTGATGTGATGGTTTTTCTTTAAGAATGAAGGACAAATAACAAGAACAAAGGAGGTGGGATGGGGTGTGATGTGTACACCTAACGAAGTGATAAGTACATTGGACAATCTCAGAAGGGATAAGAATGGTTACCAAAATGGAAGTAAGAGACCCTGAAAAGGCTTCAGAGAAGAGCTGGCCATGTTAATGAAGGTCAGAATTGTTCCCTATTTTATTTCAGCAGATTTTTTCCTTATTTCAACAAATATTTATTAGTAGTTTCTATATCTTTATATTGGCTAATCCCCATTCCAGGCAAAGTCCCTAGTCCTTTCCCACCAGATGTTATGAGGAGATGATTCCTGGAACATCAAAGCCTGTTGAGGTGCAAGAAAGTCTTCTCTTTATATCAATTGAGTGAATATTCTCTTCTGAAACTGTTGGGAGGAAAATCAAGAATTATAGAAGTTTGTGAACACTGATTTCTGAGGCTCTTCCCCAACACACACACACACACACACACACACACACACACACACACACACACACATGCACACACACACCACACACCACACACACATACATGCACACACGCACACATGCACTCTCCCCTTTCTTAAACACTCAACAATCTTTCCTGGGTGATTAAGTGCCAAGGTACCTTGGGACAATATGCTATGAGAAAGGAGGAAATAGTTTCTCTCATCTTACCTGCCTCTCCGGATTAAGAACATCTGGTTAAGAAGACAATACACATACATCAAAAGACTAGAGAACATGTCTTGGTTTTTAACTTGAACAGCAGGAAAAGAGCATAGGATCTCTTCGGTCCCTGAAGTGGAATTAAAAAGGCCGGTGCTTTTAGTTTTTGTGGTCTTACTTCCATATTGGCAGATTTCTATTGTCCCTTGGGCTAAGGCAGTACCCATAGCTATTGACAATGAGTATCTTTATCTGAAAGTCTATATAGGACTCTAGGCTGCAAAGGGCAATCCACCACAATGGAGACTCATTATGCCCTCCCCTGGTGATCATAAATTTTTTCTTTTCTGAGTGGAGTCCAAACTCTAGGGGGTTTTATGACATTGGGGGGAGGACTTGCCAGTGCATGGGACCAGGTGAAGATTTCTCAAAAAAATCAGACCCCAGGCCTAAGCTTCAGCAAGTCACGTGATCCATAGGAAGTAGACAGCATTGCTACACAAGATCACTGGTCAATGGTTACTTCCTTTTCAGTCCATCCAGTGAACCCACGTCTTTTGTTATTTAACTATTCGCTATTTCAGGCTTGCCAGGCCGGGCACTCTGTGTCTGCTCAGCAGGTGTGCTCAGGCCTCTCCTTGCAAGGACCAAATGAATGCTCTCTGTTTGTACCTGAAGATGCCTCTGAGTAGTCACTTTGGGAAAGGGGTCTAGCACCCATTGGACACCGTTTATGGGGCTCTTCCAGGATATGTGACTTCCCAGAGAGGTTCTGATTCAAGGCAGGCGCCAGGTTGGGTTTTCTTTGATCATTGTTGAGATCAGACCCTCAGCCTGCCTCTCTATGAAGTATGGGCCTGAAGCAGAGGCATCCAAATACAAACAGGAGCACAAGGGCCAGTGAACAGCATAGCCTGTGTCCTTGGTCCGTCCTGAAGGGGACTCTGGGATTATCAGGGCTTGGTGGTCCAAGGTTAAGGGTCAGCACCTGGTAAGCCAGAAGGAAGTCCTGACAACCTGAGCAGAACACTGGATGATTGCTGAATGGGGGAGGCCCCTCTGGGCCTGGAGATTCCCGCAGAGAAGTCGGCTCTAGGTGTTACAGGGCCTCAAGCCACAAGTTTGGAGCTCTCTCCAGAAGGAAAGGGGAAGGAGCAATCCAAACCCAATCTTTGGAGAAAGGTACACTTGATGAGATATTGCTGTTTCCTGTCTGGGGAAGGAATGGTCCTCTTTCAGGTAATTTTTGTCTGTGTCTGTTTGTGTCTTTGTGCAGAATGTCTGTGCCATGTCTATTCTGTAAGCTGGATATTGTTTTAAAAAAAAAAAGGCTTGACTTTTATTGTGGACTTTAGCTCTGGCCAAACTGGGGGGCAACAGAAAAAGTTAGCAAATTTTTAAGAGCAATGATTAAGAAGTTTGGCAATTAATCATTTCAAGAGTGCAAAAATGCTTAGCATAAAACAATTGTTACTTTATTGGATTTAATTGCTTCATATTTGGAAACTTCATGTGAGTTTTTAGATGTGACCAGCATACAATACCAATGGTTTTTTGTTTGTTTGTTTATTTTTAATTAAAACTTTATTTTCAAAACATATGCATGGATAAATTTTCAACATTGATCTTTAGAAAACCTTGTGTTCCAAATTTTCCCCTCCTCCCCTTCACTCCCTTCCCTAGATGGCAAGTTATTCAATATGTACTAAACATGTTAAAATATATGTCAAATCCAATATATGTATATGTATTTATACAATAATCTTGCTGCACAAGAAAAATCAGATCAAAAAGGAAAAAAAAAACTGAGAAAGAAAACAAAATACAATCAAACAACAACAAAAAGAGCAAAAGTGCTATGTTGTGATTCACACTCAGTTCCCACAGTCCTTGCTCTAGCTTTAGATGAGTCTTTTCATCCCAAGATCATTGGAACTTGCATCAATCATCTCATTGTTGGAAAGAACCACATCTATCAGAGTTGATCATAGATAATCTTGTTTTTGCCATGTACAATGATCTCCTGGTTCTGCTCATTTCACTCAGCATCAGTTCATGTAAGTCTCTCCAGGCTTTTCTAAAACCATCCTGCTGATCATCTCTTACATAACAATAATATTCCATAGCATTCATATACCACATCTTATTCAGCCATTCTCCAATTGCCATTTGCCAAGGGAAATGAGACACCTCATGGTTTGGGGCATGTCCCTGGCTGGAGCGCTGGGTCCTGAGGGGAACTTGGCACCCTAAAAGAGTTAGCTATAAAGAGAAGTGGGGTTGGGAAATATAGTTGAGTTAGGAGAGATTACACATGGAGTGAGGGAAGGGGAAAGGGAAAGTTCTGTCCACTTGGAAAGGTGAAGGTTTAACCCACCCTGTTAGGTGTGGCAACTTCTTAGAAGTGAGAGAACAAACTCACTCACTGGAGCTCACTGGTTAAATGAAATTACTTTAACATTAATTGCTTTTATTGTTTAAAGGAATAGCTTACATTTACATGGTGTTAACAACTGAATGTTAGTTTTTATTTTTCAAGTCTGGTTCTTCTAAGGCAAAGTCATTTGTGATGCTGTGTCAAAGATTCTACCCAGCAATTCAAAGAACTTTTAAGAGAAGTTTGTTAGATTTCTGGTTAACTGCAAATTCTCTGGAAGTGATTGTTTCAAAACCCATTCAGAAAATTATCTAATATTTATTTAAATGCATAAGTGTCTTCTTGTTTAATGAATATGATAACAAATGTGTTTAAAGTACCTAGAGCAGAATTTTAATCTAATATCCCTGAACTAGTTTTGCCTGTGTTTTGCAGGCACATTTGATAGGTTATGCAGATGGTTTGTAAGATTTGTTTTTGTTTTTATATAGATCTGAAGCCTCTAATTTGTGAAACTTGCTATTGAGATGAAATCTCTTGGGACTGTAACTAATATTGTTTTGTTCATTGCATCCTTTTTCCATTTTTTCCATTCCTTCTTGCAATGATCTTATTTCATTTCCCCATTTTTTTCTAACTCTTAAGATCTTTATGCAATCTTCGAAGAAAGCCTTGTGAAATGGGGACCAACTCATGTCTCTCTTTGGGCCTTTATCTGGAGTTGCTTTGCCTTTAGGAACCCCACGAGTTGAGGTCTGTTCTCTCTCTCCATAAAAGCTGTGTATGGTGAGAGTTCTTTTTTGTTTTTTTATTCATGTTTTTAAGGCTTGAGGTTCAATGCAAAGAATCTATGGTTGCTTAAATTTGAAATGAGAAAAAAAATTAAATTTGCCCTGGGGTAGTTCTGCTGATTGATTCCCAGTGCTGGGCAAAGGCTGCTAGGTCCCCCATTCTTCCAGGGCTCAGTGGTTTACAATCTGCCAGACCACCTGCTTGCAACCAGGACAGAGGGGCCTAAGAGGCTCACAGAAGATTCCCAGGTGTGTGGAAGCTACAATGCTCTGACTCCTGGCCCCAGCTCCTTGACCTCCCTGTGCTGTGGTCTGGGTTGGGCAGACTGTCCCCTGACTAATTGAAACAGACCTGTTCTGAAGTTCTTCAAAGGTATCTTCTTCTGGGAACATTGTATTCCAAATATTCGTGGGGTTTTTTTTACTTCAAAACCAGTTTAGAGGCTTAATATGCTGTTGCTTTGAGAGAAGGTCAGAGGAGGTTCCAGAGAGTTGGGTTTGTTCTCCACTATCTTGGCTCCACTCCACTATTACTGTTTTGAATTTCGAATTTGTATATGATCGCCTGGTGAACCATTAAATCAGAAACCTACCATTCCAGAGAAATGCTTAGAGGGATTACTTAGTTACTTAGAGGGATGCCTTCCAGAACCATTACAAGTGGATGTCTTTGGGGAAGAGCTGGGGGGACAGCCTTTGCCTCTACTTACAGTAGGATCCTCCTGACTCAGTTTCCCAGTTCTGTTTCTTTGCTTCCAACCTGATTATTCCTGAGATTGGCCATGAGGTAGAATTTTTATTGAATGAGTGGTTGTCAGAGCTAAGGATGCTTTATCCTGTCATGTATGTGCTCTCAGACTGAGATCCTGAAGAATCAGTTTTGACTGAGTACATCATATTATAATCATGTCCCTGCTTTTTTCTCTTATAGCAAATTTCTGTCATCAGAGCAAGTGGTCAGTAGAAGCCATGAGCACAATACAAATATGAAGATGAGAATCTTGATCTGCAGCTCTGGAGGCTTCTCTGGCAGCTGCCATAAAACCCTTAAATTTCCTGGGGTGAGAAGTTCTTTGTCTGAAGGCCCCCTTTGCTTCAATATTTGGGCCACCTCCCCCTTTCTTTTACATTGCCCTGATCAAGCCAAGATTTTTAAGTCCTTGAAAGCTCTCCCCCGCCTTAGCCCTAGCTTTTACACTTTACATTTAAGGAATGTAGACCAGGTCCTAGGAGTCTTGACTTAGTCTCTATCCTAGACCCCTTGACTGCTTCTCAAAGAAACTTGGTGTCAAAGGGTCTCAAAGAAACCCTCCTGCCTTGAGCTGGCTACCGCCTTCTAACTGAGGAAGCTCCTAAGCTCATCCTTGGCCAATCATTGGGGATTCTGGCTCTCCCACAAATGCTTTGGAGCATTCTTGCCCATAGCAGAGCTTTAGAAATTGGGGAAAGAAAAGAGAATGAATATCTACACTGACTTCAATATGTTTTTCATATTTTGCATGATCATGGGGGCTATATGGAGAGAAAGGGGATTTTTTATAACCAAGGGGAGCAATTACTGCAAGCTGTCCATGAACCTAGAGAAGTTTCTGTAATGTTTCATAAAGGAAGGGGGGATTCATTTCAGGCCAAGGCTTGCAGATTCAGCTACCTGTGTTGAAGACCAAGATAAAAAAAATGCCCTAGTGAAAGAAATATATCAAGTTTGGTGTGAGAAATCTTCAAACATGAAATAAAGAGGGAGTGAATGGGAGCAGGTGAAGATTTCTCAAACACTCTATGAGATGGAGTAGGTCAGACATTAGGCCTAAGTTTCAGGAAGTCACGTGATCCCTATTTTCAGAGGATTATAGGACAAAAAAGGTTAAACTCCAGACTTAAGCTTCAGATAGTTACATGACCTATGAGAAGTAGACAGCATTTTTGACCACTGGTCAATGGTTACTTCATTTTCAGTCCAACCAATGAACCCAAATTTTTTGCTATTTAACTAATTCACTATTTCTGGCTCTCCAGGCCAGACACCAAGCTGGAAGATGGCAGTTGAAGGACTCTGATCTGCTCAGCTGGTGTGCTTGGACCTCTCCTTGCAAGGACGGAATAAATGCTTCCTGTTTATAACTGAAGATGCTTCTGAGTAATCAATTTGGGTAAGGGGGTCTAGCATTATTCCACACTCCAGGGAGGGAGGAGAGTTGCACTAATAATTTATGTGCTAAGGGTCCTTTGGGTATTTTTAGCATTTTCTGTGAGGTAAAAGCAAATCTGTACAGCATACTAAAAAGCAGAGACATCACCCTGTTAACAAAGGTCCATATCAAAGCCATGGTTTTTCCAGTAACACGTGACATTGGACTACAAGGAAAGCTGAGCCTGGCCAAATCAAGGCTGCTGAATTGTGGTGCTGGAGAAGACTTCTGAGAGTTTCTTGGACAGCAATGAGGTCAAATCAGTCAATTCTTAAAAGAAATTAATTCAGGCTATTCACTGGAAGGTCGAAAACTGAAGATGAACTTTAAATGTCAGAAGACAGACTCATTGGGAAAGACCCTGGTGTTGGGAAAAATTGAAGATAAAAGAAAAAAGGTATAGAAAAGGATAAGATGGATAGATAAACAACGAACATGTCCTTGGATAGACATCGAGAGATGGTGGAGGATAGAAGGTCCTGATGTTCAAGGCCAATAGACTCACAAAGAGTAGGACATGACAGAATAGCAACAAAAGCTGTCTTATGCCAAATATGGGCCTTTTTACTTCTAGTATTTACATAGGATCTAAGGACCTAAACACGAGCTATATTAAAGCCACATTCTGAAATTTCCCAAAGGCAACAATGTGAGGACAATACAAGGTAAAAAGAAAAAAATATGAGAGATAGCCTTTAGCATGAGGTGAGTCCAGAACTGAGGCTATGAAGCCCCAGGATACAAATGTATGAGGGAGGGAGAGGACCTTTTTTCCTTTTTATTTCCAGTGCCTAGTATGATTTTTCATATATTGCAACTGCTGTTCAGTCATGACTGATTCTTCATTACCACATTTGTTTTTTGTTTGGTTGGGTTTTTTATTTGTTTGTTTTGTTTTTTTGCACAGATATTGAAATGGTTTGCCATTTTACAGATGAGGAAACTCAGGCAAGGGGGTAATGACTTGCCCAGAGTCATCCAGTAAGTGGCCAGATTTGAACTCAGGAAAATGAGTCTTTCTGACTCCAGGCTCAGCATTCTATCCACTGGGCCACCTCGCTCTGCTATATCACATACAGGAGACACTAAAAACCTGCTGAACTGAATCTTAGGTTCTTAAGTTTTTGGTTCATTGAAACCTGTGATCTTTCCCCATTTAACCGGTCACATCACACTTCTCCCATTTTACTTTTGTGAAATTGATTTCTTAAGTTCAAATACAAATCTTTATACTTATCCCTATCATTTCATTTTATTAGATTTGGACCACTGGCTCAGATCTTTTCTAATCTTGACTTTGGGAAATGCAATAATTGACACTCCTACTTTTTGTGTCATCTACAAAATTGAATAAGCAATTGATCTTACGCAACCTTTCAAGTCTATAATAAAAATGCTAAGACAAAATAAAACAAACAAAAAGCAATCACTAAAAGAAGATGGCTGAAGGGCTCTCCTCAAGGCTTCTCTCCAGAAGACATTAAGCCATCAATGGCTATCCTTTGATTCAAGTGATTTGACTAGTTAGAACTTGCCCAATCATATAATCATCCGGACACCATCTGTTCACCTTATCCCCAAGTTGAGCATGAAGTTATTAGTCAAATTCTCTGTTGCAATCTAGGGGTAACCTCTTTCAGAAACCTTCACACAAAGAACCCATATATACCATGAGGTCTTTTTGTTTCTCCATGGATTTTCTGCTCTTATGAAAGTAAAGCTTGGGAACATCCTATAACAGAAGTCTGTAGAACAGGACTGGCAGAAACATCTGTGTGGTCTTCTATTACCAGTCAAATTCACAGAGAGAGCAACTGTCAACCTAGCTCACACCCCATCTGCTGCCACTATGACACCTCAAGTCCTTTCTTACCTAGAAGACCCAATAATTTGATTTATACTCCTATCCAGAAGCATCTGGGTGTAACAATGAATAGAACCCTAGACTTGAGTTCAAATCCAGCTTCTGACAGCATTTGTTTGACTGTGGGCTATTTAACTTCTATTTCAGTTTCTTCATTTGTAAAAAGGGGGATAATAGCACCTGCTTTTCATGTTTTTTTGTGAAGATAAAATGAGATATTTGTAAAATGCTTTGCAAATTTTAGCCTTTATTACTGTGATTGCTCTTCTTCCTTTCCTTACTAATGTTATTTCAACCAAAAAGTCTTTGCAAAATGAGATAATTTAATAAGCAGTTTCACTAGATTAAATATAGATGAAAAAATTCATGCAGGAAGCAATTATAAAGCAGCTATGTATTCTAAGTACAGCTTCAAAGACAAAATTGACAACTATTTCAGTTTCCCTTCACACCCTTCACCCAACCCCATTAGAGTTTTATTAGAACTGGCTTCTAAAGTTGGGTGAAAGAAATGGCAAATGTGTACTTGATGCGAACCTCCTGAGGGGAGAAGTTTCAGTCCCTCTTGGCAGTGCTAAATGGGTAGAAGATAGATTTCTTGCTCATCATTCAAACGGCTATGGAAACTCTAGATGCACACCACTAGCTAATTAGAAACTAGCTTATTCTGTGGTGACTACAAATATTCATAACTGCTCATTTTTTGTGGCTAGTCGATCAGGAAGCTTCCCTATGCTGCTCTGTCATGCTTATGTTTCTGAGTTTCATCTTCACCTTGAAGATCTGTATTTAGAGGTCATATAATGTGTTTTATATAAATACACACATATGTATATATCCACAAGACTGTCAACCCATCCAACTTCATGATGAAAGGGCATTACCAAATGCTGTGCCTTTTTCTCCACTACAGAATATAATCACATCTCTCTAAATGCATTATTTGGCATTCTAATAGATCCCTTTGTGAGAGTTCAAGTTCACAAAGCAAATGTAGAAGAGATTTTTTAAAAATTTTATTTATAAGTTTTTTTGACAGTATATATGCATGAGTAACTTTTTTTTATAACATTATCCCTTGTATTCATTTTTCCAAATTATCCCGTCCCTCTCTCTACTCCCTCTGCTAGATGACAGGCAATCCCATACATTTTACATGTGTTACAATAAAACCTAGATACAATATATGTGTGTAAATCCAATTTTCTTGTTGCACGTTAAGTATTAGATTCCGAAGGTATAAGTAACCTGGGTAGATAGACAGTAGTGCTAACAATTTACATTCACTTCCCAGTGTTCCTTCTCTGGGTGTAGTTATTTCTGTCCATCATTGATCAACTGGAAGTGAGTTGGATCTTCTCTATGTTGAAGATTTCCACTTCCATCAGAATACATCCTCATACAGTATTGTTGTTGAAGTGTACAGTGATCTTCTGGTGCTGCTCATTTCACTCAGCATCAGTTGATGTCTCTCCAAGCCTAGAAGAGATTTTTTAATGTGGTAGAAAGTACAGAAAGGATTCACACGCAATCCCATTGAGAATCAAGAAAGTCTCTTTTTCCTCCACCCAATGTAAAGCTCTGTAGTTTCCATGACTTACAGTATTGCCCTGGGTGAGGATACAACAAATGGTAGGTCAGACTTTGGTCTTTCCCATCACTTACTTCCATGGCTTTGCCCCTAGTCAAGCTTTCCAGGTCTGTTTATGTGATCTTATGATCTAGGGCATGATAGGGTTTGGTCAAGTCCAGCTAAGTTATCATGAAATCTTGTCTCCTACAACTTTGTCCAAACCAGGAAGAACCTTGACATAATTCTTGGACTCACAGCCGAGAGAGATCTCAGATTTAATTCTGTCCTTTAGACTGTCAATTCAAAACAACTCTGTTAATTCAATTCGGTGGTCTTTCTTCACATCTGCTGCCCTCAGTTCTGCTTCTAGGCTTAGGAAACACCAATCAAAGGTAGAAAGTATGAAATATATAGAAAATACATCCAGAGCCAGGAGGTTTTGACTAGAGACTAGAACTTGGAAGGGAAATCATTTAATATAAAGGCAAGGTGAATTTGTAGTCTCAAATGTCAGGTAATGTTTGAACTTTGTTTACTAAGGAATGAGGAGCCATTGATACATTATATGTTCTTACCATTTGTACCCTATGAACTCTCAGCTAAATACTACATTCTAGGAAAGTTTTGAAAATGGTCTGCTCTGCCTTGAGGAGAGTTTATTTAGTATAATTTGCATAAAGTTATTTGGGTATAAATGGATCAGATTAGCTTTCCAGTTCTCCCTGAGATCCACAGCATAGTTTCCTGGATTTTCTGTCCCAGTATACACATATTCAAAGGTAAATACAGAATTCAAGCCGAAGATGAATGAAATTTGGAGTATTTGCCTCTTGATTATCCATACTGGAGTCTCTCCTGCAATAGCAGAGGTAGGAGTTGACCGTATCGATCTTTACTGTCTGTTTCTCTGTGGACACATATATTGATCCACAGCACTTTCCCATTAACGGCAAAGAAAGCTAAATACTTCCTTATAGATTTTTAATTCTTTCATGAAGCAAGGTTTGCTTATCTTTCTTTTTGATCCATTTTACTTCTTCTTTCCATCAGTACCACAAAATCCCCTGAATGCTGGGTCTGTATTGGAATTTGAGTTAAGAGCTAAATGAGGCTCTTGGGCACCTCAATACCCTAGGATAGGGTTATTTCTCATGCGATTATAGTTAGTTTCTCTATTCTCTGGAAAATCCCTTCACACAAATATAGAGATTTTCTTACTACCTTTAGGAAGGTCCTTTTGGATCACAGAACAGTGGAGTCAGAAATAATCAAGATTTCTCAGGATAATAGAAATTCATAAGTACAACTATCAGAGTCATTTAAGCATTTTAGGTATAGGTTAGGTACTACATACCTGGATGATCTCAAATTGTTTATGGTAGCCTAGTACTTTGGAAAAGTACTCCAATAGCTCTGGAGTCAGGATCTGGATTTAAATATCACCTCTGATCCTAAGCTGTATGATTTTGGGCAAGTGACTTCATTTCACTGGACCTCAGTTAATGATGGAGACCTCCAAGGAGCCTTTCAGATCTGCTTGTGTGATCTTATGATCTAGGGCATGATAGGGTCTAGTCAAGTCCAACTAAGTTATCATGAAATCTTGTCTCCTACAACTTTGTCCAGTCCCCAGGAAGCCAGGAAGAACCTTGACATAATTCTTGGACTCACAGCCAAGAGAAATCTCAGACACCATTTAATTCTGTTATTTAGACTGTCAATTCAAAACACCTCTGTCAATTCAACTCAGACATTTATTAATCACCTACTGTATATAGCACTCTAATATGTATTGGGCCTACAGAGATAGGATAAGACAGTTCTAACTTTCAAGGATCTTTCAAACCAATAGGTCAAAACTGAGGCTGATAAAGTAATTGTCAGGGGAAGGGTCAGAACTGGTATCCTGGTTGTCAGACTTCCCAATTCAATTTTCTTTCCAAGATATCATGCATTGTCTGTTTAGAAATGTTTAATACTTAAATTTGATAAGAAAGCTAGTCTTTGGTAAAATTGTTAGGCTCATTATCCAGTCCAAGGGAGATAATTCATAGTGTGTGCTTCAGTGTAACCCAATGCAAGTTTGTATGGGAGATAAGGGGAAGGAAGAGGATTAAAAAAGGACAAAACCCAGATTGTTTTAGGAAGTTTCTCTCTCTAGCTCTCTCTCTCTCTCTCTCTCTCTCTCTCTCTCTCTCTCTCTCTCTGTCTCTCTCTCTCTCTGTCTCTCTCTCTCTCTCTCTCTCTCTCTCTCTCTCTCTCTCTCTCTCTGTGTGTGTCTCTCTCTCTGTGTCTCTCTCTGTGTGTCTCTCTCTCTGTGTGTCTCTCTCTCTCTGCCTTCTGTCTCTGTCTCTCTCTGTCTCTCTGTCTCTCTCTCTCTCTCTGTGTCTCTCTCTGCCTCTCTCTCTCTCTCTCTCTCTCTCTCTCTCTCTCTCTCTCTCTCTCTCTCTCTCTCTGTCTCTCTCTCTCTCTCTGTGTCTCTCTCTGCCTCTCTCTCTCTCTCTCTCTCTCTCTCTCTCTCTCTCTCTCTCTCTCTCTCTGTCTCTCTCTCTCTCTCTCTGTGTCTCTCTCTCTGTGTCTCTCTCTCTGTTCTCTCTCTCTCTCTCTGTCTCTCTCTCTGTCTCTCTCTCTCTCTCTCTGTGTCTCTCTGTGTGTCTCTCTCTGCCTCTCTCTCTCTCTCTCTCTCTCTCTCTCTCTCTCTCTCTCTCTCTCTCTCTCTCTCTCTCTCTCTCTCTCTTCTCTCTCTCTCTTGCTCTCTCTCTCTGTCTCTCTCTCTCTCTCTCTCTCTCTCTCTCTGTCTCTATTTGTTTTGGTCTCTGTCTTCCTCTTGTATTAAAAAAAAAATTAAAAAGCCTCATGAGCTTTCAAAACCTCTATTTGGCCCTACAGTTCCCAATAGCCTGGTCCGACATCGCCAAGATCACTGAGCCCTTCTGTCACTGTATGTACACCCTCTTGATTTCTCTCCCTGAGCTTAGAGCATATCCCTACTACCAGCAGGAAATCCATTCAATGTGGGTGACAACATCCTGGATCCTAGCTTTTCCATCTCCATTTCACAAACACACCCCTGTCCTCTTCATATTTCACTAAGGTAAGCTGCAGACTGGTGCGTGCCTCAGCCTCAGGACCATTGAAAACATCGTTGCCTCCAGGGCTCCAGCGCCAAGCTGAAGACTGTGAGACTGTTTAACTGACGACTGATGGGATTCCTCTGGCTCATCTCCCACTGGGGCTTTATTAATTGTTTATATTGATGCTTGTTAATTGGCAATAACCAGCCTGATGAAGTGTCTTTTAATTACCCCCTCTCAGGGCACAAAGGCTGAGCCCGATTGGTGTTTGCAATATAAAGTGAGAAGGAATTAGCCCCTCCTTCTACTCCCCTCATTATCGCTGTTAAATAAACTACCAATACCTGCCAAGCAAATGATGTGGGGAAACTCAACCCTTCTGTGCCAAAATTTATTTACCATATGAACTCCCTGTCCCTCGTCTTACTTTAATCCAGTCTACAGGATCAGAAACAGTTCTAGAATTGTAGATGGGATCTCAGGGACCCTCTAGCCCAGCCCTTTCATTTTACAGATAAGGAGAAATAAGGCCTGAGAATATAGTGGTGTGCCTAATAGCGCACAAGCAGTAACTGTCACAAATGGCATTTGAACCCTTCCAAAACTCCACTATACTAAGCATTTATTAAGGGTCAAAAAATGTTCCACGTGGTCTTCTAGATGACTCATTGGATAGAGTACCGGGTCTGGGATCAGGAAGATTCATCTTCCCAAACTCAAATCTGACTTCAGACATTCAGTACTGTGTGACCTTGGGCAAGGCCCTTAACCCTGTTTGCCTCAGTTTCCTTATCTACAGAATGATTTGGAGAAGGAAATGGGAAACCATTGCAGTATCTTTGCCAAGAAAACCCCAAAAGGAGTCACAAAAGAGTTAGACACAAAATACACTACAACAGCACCACTTATAACAGGACTGAAAATAAAAAGAGAACATAAAAACACGCTCCTCGCCCTCTCCTTCCCTCCTGGAGCATCTCTTCTGAAGGGGAACACTGTACAGGACCACGTCTGCCATATGTAGTATTCCTTTGCAGAACTTCACATAGCTATACTTAGAATACATCCACACCACCTCAAAGAAGGCTTATTCTGGGATTTTTTTTTCCTGAGGCAATTAGGGTTAAGTGACTTGTTCAGGGTCACACAGCTAGGAAGAGTTAAATATCCAGGCCGGAATTTGAACTCAGGTCCTCCTTATAGGAAGATGTCAGAGGCACAATGAAGTTTCCCCTAAAGTAGCAAAATAAGTGGTTCTGAAATCAGTAAGACCTGAGTTCAAATCCAGCCTAGGCTTTTTAATAGCTGTGTGACCCAGGGCATGTCTGCTTCAATTTCCTCAAGTGTAAAATGGGGATCATAATAGAACTTACCTCCCAGGGTTGTAAAGTTCAAATAATATTTTTAAGCGTTTAGCACAGCACCTGGAGCATAGCAGATGATTAATAAAAATTAGTTTCCTTCCTTTTTTTCTAGGCACAGAGTGTCTTTGTCCTCAGTGACTGATCTGCTTAAGATCCCAATAGGAATATGAGAAGTGTAACTGATTGAAGAAGAGTCCCTCCTTGATTTGCAAGAAATAATTATATAACAGAAAAATCGATATTTCTTCTGCTACCTGACTAAAGGCATCAAATATCAGAGCTAACTCTGAAGGAAAGAGAGAAGAAGTTTCTGATAACCCTAAACTAAGGTTCATTGCCCCTGCTAATTGTGCGCTATAGCATTTCAACTAAAGAAAATTGTGTAACACTTTAGCAGAAGAGAGCATAGTGGTACCCAAATGAGTCAGACACTGAAAATGGAGACAATAGTAGCTGCCTATTAAAGAGAGATCCTGGGAAATCAGTCTGTCCAGAGGAGACATCATGCCCTATGGAGAGCTCAGAAAATGAGCAAATTGCTCAACCAGTATAGCAAGCAGTTTCCAGGACTAGTCCAGAAGTAGCTGCCCAGGAGTAGTGTGGCTTGTATGGCCCAGTCTGACAGCAGCTACCCAGTGGCCAAAAACAACAAACCTGGCCCAGGATAGCAGCAGCCATGCCCAGTAATCAAGCAATTTATTTATTTTAGCCCAGCAGCTTCAATGAGGTATCAGTTCTAAAGCAGAGAGACTTGTCTGCCCTGGTATAGCAACAGACTAATCTGCCCAATATGGATGTCATACCCTATGCAGGGCCAGTCCTACCTCGTACAGTAAGAAAACCAAACTGATTTAAATAGTGTTTGTATAAGAGAAAAGCAGGAATGGGGCTTGAATATCTGCCAGAGTTTGATCTGAAGTCTATAGGTAATTTGCTGTTATTAATAATTTTTAGTCATGAATGACTCTTTGTGATCCCATCTAGGATTTTCTTGGTAAAGATACTGGAGTAGTTTGCCATTTCCTTCTCCAACTCATTTTACAGCGGAGAAAACTGAAACAAATGTGATTAAGTGATTTACCCAAAGTCACATAAGTGACTTTGTACCTGAGGTCAGATTTGAATTCAAGAAGATGAATTTTGTGGTTTCCAAGAACACTGAATTACTTAGCTACCCAGTCTAGACCCCCTTGTAGGTTGCATGAATCTATTCCTGCTTTCCTAGAGCAAGAGCTCTCATACTACCAAATACATTTTGCCACAGCCTATCCTCTCCTAGCCATATCTAAAACTATATTATAGAGGGAATCATCAAAACCATTTAGTACCGGCTAAGAAATACAGTGGTGGATCAGTAAAATAGATTAGGTACACGAGGCACAGTAGTAAATGACTATAGTAATATGCTATTTGACAAATCTAAAAATTTCAGCTTTGGGGTTAAGAATTCACTATTTGACAAGAATTGCCAGGAAAACTAGAAAATAGTATGATAGAAACTAGGCTTAGTTTCTAGTTTACCTGTTAGATTTTTGGAGAAGGGAGAAGAAAGAAAATTGATTTTTAGTCAATTTATGACTAAAAATAAATAGAAAACATTATGAAATGCAATTTTGATTACATCAAGTTAAAAAGATTTTATGCAAACAAAACCAAAGCAACCAAGACTAGAAGGAAAACAGAAAGCCAATTTTAAAAGTCAGTGTTTCTGATAAACTACTTATTTCTAAAATATAAACAGAACTAAGTCATTAGGAATATGTCATTCCCTAATTGATAAATAGTCAAAGGATGTGAACAAGCAGTTTTCAGGAAAAGAAATTAAAGCTATCAATAATAATATGAAAAAATGCTTTAACTTACTATTGATTACAGAAATGCAAATTAAAATAATTCTGATATATGAATTGATATCTCAGAGATGTTTTAATTTGCATTTCTATAATCAGATTGGTTAATATGACAAAAAAAGAAAATGATAAATGTTGGAAGAGATGTTGGGAAACTGATACACTAATACACTGTTGGTGGAGCTGTAAACATATCTAAGCATTTTGGAGAGCCATTTGGATCTATACCCAAGGGGCTATCAAACTGCACATGCTTTGATCCTGTAATATAATTAGTAGGTTTGTATGCCTCATAAAAAGAGATAAGTATCCATATATGCAAAAATAGTTATAGCTGCTCTTTTAGTAGTGGCAAAGAATTGAGTATTGAGGTGATGCCCATCAATTGGGGAATAGCTGAACAAGTTGTAGTATATGAATGTAATGGAATATATTTGTGCTATAAGAAATGATAAGCATACAGGCCATACAGGTTTTAGAAAAGCTTGGAAAGACTTACATGAACTGATACTGAATGAAGTGAGGAAAACCAGAAGAACATTTTACACTGTGACAGGAAGATTAATGTGATGATCAACTATAATAGCCTTAGCTCTTTTCAGCAATATGGTGATCCAAAACTCTTGTGATAGAAAATGTAATTCACATACACAGAAAGAACTATTGAATCTGAATGTAGATTAAAGCATATTATTTTCACTTTTTAAAAATTTCTTTTTCATAATTTCTCCCTTTTGTCCTAATTCTTCTTTTACAACATGATTAATATGGAAATATGTTATATCAGATTGCTTGCTCTGTTGGGGAGGGAAGAGGGAAGGAAGAGAGGGAGAAAATTTTGGAACTCAAAATCTTACAAAAATGAATATTGGAAAAAATATTGTGTATTTAAAAACACAACAATGAGGAAGAGGGAGGGCAGTGGGGAGCCAAGATGGGCCTTTGTTTGAGCCAAAATACAAAATACAATAGCATTGGCTTCTTTGTTCTGGTTCAGAAGGCAGTGAATCAGCAGATTAGCTGTGAGGCCTCCAAAGCAACTATAGAAGGCAAATAATGAACCCCTGAATTCCAGCATAACAAGTATGACTTAGCCACATCCACTCATCATGGAAATGAAGCCACTATCACCTGTAAAGGAAGCTTGGATCAATCTCTCCTTTGCCCCAAAAGTAGAACTCAACCTTTAAAAATAAACAAAGAAGCAAAAAAAAAAAAAAAATCTTACCATAAAAAGCAATTATGGAGACAAGGAAGAATAGACCTCAAATCCTGAGGACACTAAAGGCAAAATGTCTCCAGATGATACCCCAAAGGTGATATGAGTTGCTCTCCAAATCAAAATGCTCTATTGGAAGAAATCAGAAAGGCTCTTAAAAGAGAGTTAGAAAAAAAATGGGAAAAGTGATTGAAAATTTTGGAAAAGGAAACACAGAAATTGTCTGAAGAAAATCACTATTTAAAAATTAGATTTGGTGAAATGGAAGAGGAAAACAACTCCTTAAAATAGATTTGATGAAATGGGAACTGAGAATAACTCCTTAAAAATAGAATTGATGAAATGAGGGGAAAATTCAATGAACAAAACAACTTATTTAAAAGTTTAATTGGCCAAATGCAAAAAGAGGCTTAAAAAAAGCTAGCTGAAGAAAATAATCAACTAAAAATTAGAATTGAACAAATAGAATGAATGATTCAATGGGACATCAAGAATCAGTCAAACAAAACAAAACAAAACAAAAAAAAAATAGAAGACAATATAAAGTACCTCATTGGAAAAACAACTGACCTGGAAAATAAATCCAGGAGAGACAATCTAAAAATTATTGGACTACCTGAAAAACCACAAAAAAAAGGGCCTGGCAAAGAAGAAATCATCAAGAAAAACTGCCCTGATGGCCTAGAACCAAAGGGTAAAACAGCCATTAAAAAAATCTACTGATCACCTCCTAAAAGAGACCCCCAGATGAAAACTCAAAGGAATATTGTAGCTAAATTCCAGAATTATCAGATCAAGGAGAAAATACTACAAATAGCCAGAAAGAGACAATTCAAATATCTAAGAGCCACAATCAGGCTTATGAATGACCTAACATCTTCTACTTTAAAGAGTCAAAGGCCAGTCAAGAATCAACTATCCAGGAAAATTAAGTTTTATCTTTCAAGGGAAAAAATGGACGTTCAATGAAATAGGGGATTTTCATTTATTTTTGATGAAAAAACCAGAGCTGAACAGAAAATCTGATCTTCAAATACAGAACTCAAGAGAAGTATAAAAAAGAAAAAAAGGAAGAAAAAGAAACCCATTATGCTTTTAAAAAAAAAAAAGTTAAAATGTTTACACCCTATATGGGAAGAAGCTATGTTTAACTCTTGAGGGCTGTATCTTTGTTAGGATAAATTATATCATAAGAAGAGGCAAAAAGACCCATTATAATTGAGAGAAAGAAAGGAGGGGGATGAGTATTGTGTGAACATTAATCTCATCAGATTTGGTTCAAAGAGAATATCAGACATATTAAATTTGATAGGGAAAAGGGAAAGGAAAGGGGTAAGCTAATAGAAAGGAGACCCAGAAAAAGAAAAGGAAAAGGATAAGAAAGGGGGGAAGGGCTGTCAAAGGAGAGGCAGATTGAGGGAGGTAGTGGTCAGAAACAAAACAATGGGGCAGAGGAAGAGGGGGAAAAGGCAAAATAAGAGTATAACTTGGAGAAAATAAGATGGTAGCAAATACAGAGTTAGTCATTTTAATTATGAATGTGAATGGGATGAACTCTTATAAAATGGACGTGGATAGCAGACTGGATTAAAAGCCAGAATCATACAATATGTTGTTTATAAGAAACACATTTAAAGCAGAGCTATACTTACAGAGTAAAGGTAAAAGGCTGGAGCAGAATCTATTATTCTTCAGCTGTAGTAAAAACAAAACAAAACAAAACAAAACAAAAAAAAAAACAGGATTAGTGATCCTAATCTTAAAGGAAAAGCAAAAATATATCTAATTAAAAAAGATGAAAAAGGAAACTACACCTTGCTAAAGAGTACCATAGATAATGAAAATATCAATTATAAACATATATGCTCCAAGTGGTATAGCATCCAAATTCCTAGAGAAGTTAAGAGTGTTGCAAAAAGAAATAGGCAGCAAGACTATACTATTGGAGGATCTCAAATTTATTCTTTCAGAACTAGATAAATTTTGAATTTAAAAATAAACAAGAAAAAAGTTAAGGAGGCAAATCGAAGGTGTCATAGGCCTTTGGGAAAAAAATGAATGGGGACAGATGGAAATATACTTTTTTCTCAGAGGTACATGGAACCTACACAAAAATTGATGATGTGTTAGGGCATTAAAATCTCAAAATCAAATGCAGAAAGGCAGAAATAGTAAATGCATTTTTTTCAGATAGTGTTGCAATAAAAATTACATGTAACAAAGGGCCAGAGAAAATAGGAAAAATTAATTGGAAACTAAATAATCTGATCCTAAAGAATGAGTGGGTGAATAATACACACAATCAATAATTTCATCCAGGAGAATAACAATAATGAGACAACATAACAAAATCTATGGGATGCAGCCAAAGCAGTTCTTAGGGGAAATTTTAAATCTTTAGATGCTTACTTGAATAAAATAGAAAAAGAGAAGAACAATGAATTAGAAAAAGGACAAATTAAAACCCCCCAATTAAATATCAATTGTGAAATTCTGAAAACAAAAGGGAAGATTAATAAAATTGAAAGTAAGAAAACTATTGAACTAATAAACAAAACTAAAAGTTGGTTTTATTAAAAAATTGATAAACCTTTAGTTAATTTGATTAGAAAAGAGGAAAGAAGGAAATCAAATTGCTAGTACCAATGAAGAGAAAATTAAAGCAATAATTAGGAGTTATTTTGCCCAGCTGCATGCTAATAAATCTAATAATCTAAGTGAGATGGATAAATGTTTACAAAGATATAGATTATCCAGATTAACAGAGGATTTTAGAAAAAGAAATTAAACAAACTATTAATCAACTCTCCAAGAAAAAATCTCCAGGGCCAGATGCATTTACAAATGAATTCAATCAAACATTTAAAGAACAATTAATTCCAATACTATGCAAACTATTTAGAAAAAGAGGGAAAGTCCTAGAAATTCCTTTTATGACACAGATATGGTGCTGATCCCTAAACCAGGTATGGTCAAAACAGAGAAAGAAAATTATAGACCAATTTCCCTAATTAATATTGATGCAAAAAATCTTAATATTAACAAAGAGATTACAGCAAGTTATTACCAGTATAATATACCATGACCAAGTAGGATTTATATCAGGAATTCAGGACTGGTTCAATATTAAGAAAGCTATTAGCATAATTGATTATAATCAAACTAACAGAAATCATGTGATTATCTCAATAGATGCAGAAAAAAGCATGTGAAAAAATCCAACACCCATTCCTATTAAAAACATTAGAGAACATTGGAATAAGTGGAATTTTTCTTTAAATGATCAGTAACATCTATTTTAAAATATCAGCAAGAATCATATATCATGGATATAAACTAGAACTATTCCCAATAAGATCAGTAGTGAAACAAGGTTGCCCACTATCACTATTCCTATTCAATATTGTATTAGAAATGTTAGCTTTAGCAATAAGAGAAGAAAAAGAAATTAAGGGAATTAGAGTAGGTAATGAGGAAAATAAAGTAGCACTCTTTGCAAATGATATGATGGCATATTTAGAGAAATCCAGAGAATCTAAAAAACTACTAGAAACAATTAACAACTTTAGCAAAGTTGCAGGATACAAAATGAATCCACATAAATCATAAGCATTTCTATATGTTACAAACAAAGTTCAACAGTAAGAGGATATAAAAAGAAATTCCATTTAAAATAACTGTAGATAATATAATATAAAATATTTGGGATTCTACCTGCCAAGACAAATCCAGGAACTATATGAAGACAATTACAAAACACTTTCCAATACAATTAAAGTCAGATCTAAACAATTGGAAGAGTATCAAGTGTTCATGGGTAGGCTGAGCTAATATAATAAAAATAACAATTCTACCTACATTAATCTACTTATTCAGTGCCATACCAATCAAACTGCCAAAAATTATTTTACAGAGCTAGAAAAAATAATAATTAAGTTAATTTGGAAGAACACAAGGTCAAGAATTTCAAGGGAATTAATGAAAAAAATTCAAATGAAGGTGGCTTAGCTGTGCCAGATCTAAAAGCAGTGGTCATCAAAACCATTTGGTACTGGCTATAGGTTAGGTTTACAAGGCATAATAGTCAGTTTCTATGGTAATCTACTGTTTGATAAACCCAAAGATCCCACACAAAAATTGCTGGGGAAATTGGAAATTAGTATGGCAGAAAGTAGGTATTGACCCACAACTAACACACTATACTAAGATAAGGTCAAATTGGGTTCATTATTTAGGCATATAAGCAAATTAGAAGAACAAAAGATAGTCTACCTCTCAGATTTGTAGAGAAGGAAGGAATTTATAGCCAAAAAAGAATTAGAGTATGTTATGAAATACAAAATGGATAATTTTGATTATATTAAGTTAAAAAGTTTTTGTACAAACAAAATCAATGCAAACAAGATTAGACAGGAAGTAGAAAATTGGGGGAAAAGTTTTGCATCTAAGAGTTCTGAGAAAGGTCTCATTTTTAAGACATAGAAAATTGACTCAAATTTACAAGAATACAAGTCATTTTCCAATTGATAAATAGTCAAAGGATATGAACAATTTTCAAATGAAGAAATTAAAACCATTTCTAGTCATACAAAAATGTTCTAAATCACTTGATCAGAGAAATGTAAATTAAAACAACTGTGAGGTATCACTACATACCTCTCAGATTAGCTAGGATGACAGGAAAAAATAGTGATAAATGTTGGAGGAGATGTAGGGAAACTGGGACCCAAATACTTTGTTGATGGAGTTGTAAACTGTTCCAACTATTCTGGAGAGCATTTTGGAACTATACCCAAAGAGTTATCAAAATGTGCATACCCTTTGATCCACCACATTGTACACAGCAACAAGATTATGTAATGATCAAATCCTATGGATGTGACTCTTTTCAAAAATGAGGCAATTCAGGCCAATTCCAATAGACTTGTGATGAAGAGAGTCATCTGCACCCAGAGAGAAGACTGTGGGGACTGAATGTGAGGTACAACATAGTATTTTCAGTTTTTTGTGTTGTTTGCTTGTTCTTTGTTTTCTTTCTCTTTTTTTCCCTTTTTGATCTGATGTTTCTTGTGCAGCATGACAATTGTGAAAATATGTATAGAAGAATTGTACATGTTTAACATATATTGGATAATTTGCTGTCTAAGGGAGGGGATTGGGGAGAAAAAAATTTGGAATACAAGGTTTTGCAAGGGTGAATGTTGAAAATAATCTTTGTATATATTTTGAAAAGAAAAAGCTATTATTTAAAAAATTTTAAAATAAAATAAAAGAATTACAACAACAACAATAAAAATATTTTGCCATGAATATGAACTGGAGGCTGAGGTTGAGTTGGAGAGTAAGAGGATCAACTCTCAGAGTCAGTACATCCCTTTTTCCTGTACTCCATCAGTGAAGGATCTCTTGGTTCCTGTGTGTATCAGCCAGAAGAGAAGCAGCAATGGTTTTTCAGGGAGACCATTAATGGGGAAGTAAGCAGTGGCTATTTCCTGCCCAGTATTCCTGATGGGTTCTTCCCAGGCTTGATGGCACAGGAAAAGAATGGCCAATTTATCCGACAAGGCAGGTGTGTGCCTAGAAAATGCAAAACAGACTCAACAATGAAGAAAGGAAACTTAGCTGTGGAAAAAGTGGGAAAGATTACACTAGCACCTGTTGCTGGGGCCCTTTCCAGGTCATGCAGACAAGGTGCCAAGCATCCATTGCCCAAGACAGTGTATGTGCTTCGGAGGGCAACATACCCAGCCTGTGCATTTGGATTCTCTCTGCAGTCCCCTTCCTCAACCTATCCTTCTCTACTGTTGCACCCTAAGGCATAGCAGAGGCTGTTTGGTTTTCAGGGTTTAAAATTGGACAAGGTTCTTAGAAACCTTCATGTCCATTTGTCTCTATTTTTTAGAGGCGAAAACAGAGGTCCAGGGTGCAGGCCAGTCACAAATAGAGTCCATGAAAGAACCAGGATTTGAAGACAGGGCTCATTCCAGGCTGTCTTGCTGTTTCCTGCTGAGATGTAACTGATCACAGTCTCTTTTCTCATCAATTAATCAAAAGTATTTACTGCACATCTACTATGTGAGGGGATGAGATAGACACAAGCCTCTCTTTCCCTTTCATCTTATACTCCATCAAAATTGGTCTTGCTCCTATGTAACATTATTGACTTCAGTTTGAGTCTCTCAGGGTTAGGCCGGCCACATCAATCCTGAGTACTGAGGAACTTGGGGTATCTTTCTTATACCCTCAATGACTGTGTCTCTCTCTATTTTTTGGGAGCCAATGATTAGTTCTTCAGTTTCATTTAAGCACTTTATAAGGGAATGTTTCTTCAGATACAGCAAGAACAAACATAACATTTCCCCAAATACCATGGGGACATAATCCCATTTACAACATCCAGGTCTGTAGCAGGAATTAGGTTCACAATTTAATTTTGTTCTTACATAACATTAGTCCCACTAAATTTTTACCCAAAGATGGCATTGTTTCCAGGTTCTGCTGGACTAAAGTGGCCAACTGTATTCCTCAGAGCATCCGTGCTGGCCTGGATGAAACAATTGGTTTGGCTTCTTGTATTCCCATTTCTCTGGGATTGAAGTTTCTGGTTCCAGATCAGATATCACTCTTTGTACCTAGAAAGCAAAGGGTGGAAAAAGCCAAAGATCCAGGCCTGTTTCTCTAACATAGCTTCAGGAAGAGAAGACTCCATGGACCCTTCCTCTTACAGCTCTTAAGAGAAACCATTAATTAGAAACTTTAGACTCCAATGCTGGTGCTGATTCAGACCTTTTTGAATAGATGGAAAGCTTTGGCTTCACAGTCCTTGGAAAAGCCTCCTCTCAACTATTTGGCAGGCCAACTAGAACCAGTTACAGAATGTCCACAATGCTCCAAATGAATGGAGTGTGCAATGCTCTAGACTCCCATTACACATCCATCTGGGTATGCCATCTTTGAATTTGAAATCCTGAAGTCTATTGCCTTCCAAGTAAGATTCAGAATTCTTGGCATATTTCCACAATTCCACAGAATAATCCAAAATTTGGTGGAGAATTCTAACTTTAAGCTTTTCATTTTTCCCCTTCTTGACTTAAACATGCCAGCTACTATTCTCTTCCAATCCACACTGCTTCTCAAACACACCTATGTCTAATACTTTGTTCATTTATACTTTTCCCTTTACTTCCGTCTTCTCTGCTTTATCTGTTGAATTCTCCCCTCTCTTCTCTCCTCTCTCTCTCTTTCTCTCTCTGTGTCTCTCTGTCTCTCTCTCTCACACACGTGCACACACACACACACACACACACACACACACACACACACACACACACACAAAATCTCTCTGCTTTTCTCTCCCTCTCCCTATCTCTCTCCTTGTCTCTTTGTATGTCTCTGTGTCCCTCTCTGTCTTTGTCTGTCTCTTTGTGTATCTCTGTGTGTATCTGTCTCTTTCTCTTTTTGTGTCTCTGTCTCCCTATTTGTTTTTGTCTGTCTGTTTGTCTGTGTCTTTCTCCCCTTCTCCCTATCTTTCACTCTCTCTCTCACACACACACACACACACTATCTCTTTGCTTTTCTATCCCTCTCCCTATCTCTCTCTGTCTCTTTGTATGTCTCTGTGTCCCTCTCTGTCTTTGTTTATTTCTCTGTGTATCTGTGTGTGTGTGTGTCTATCTCTCTGTCTCTCTGTATCTCTCTGTCTCTGTGTGTCTCTGTTTCTCTCTCTGTGTCTCTGTCTCTCTCTGTGTTTTTCTGTCTCTCTTTCCTTTCTCTCTGTGTGTGTCTGACTCCCTCTCTAGCTTTGTCCGTCTCTGTCTGTCTGTCTCTCATTCTGTGCAGTCCATTTTTCATTGGGATATGAATATGAGAACTCACTATTTGACAAAAACCTCTGGAAAAATTGGAAACTAGTATGGGAGAAATTAAAGCTTGACCCACACTTAATATCACATACCAAGATAAGATCTAAATGGGTTCATGATTTAGACATAAAGAGTGAGATTTTATGCACATGAGAATAGCATAGTATAGTTTACCTCTCAGACCCGTGGAGAAGGAAGAAATTTGTGTCCAAAGAAGAACTGGAACTCATAACTGAACAGCAGATAGATAATTTTGATGATATTAAGTTAAAACATTTTATACCAAAAAAAACCAAATGCAGGTAAAATCAGAAGGAAAACAATAAATTGGGAAATCATTTTTACATTTAAGCATTCTGATAAAGCCCTCATTTCTAAAATATATAGAGAATTAAGTCAAATATCTAAGAATTCAAGCCATTGGGGCAGCTAGGTGTCATAGTGGATACTACACTAGCCCTGAAGTCAGTAGGACCTGAGTTCAAATCTGACCTCAGACACTTAACACTTCCTAGCTGTGTGACCCTGGGCAAGTCACTTAACCCCAATTCCTTCAACAACAACAACAACCAAATTCAAGCCATTCTCCAATTGATAAATGGTCAATGGATATGAACGGACAATTTTCAGATGAAGAAACTAAAACCATTTTTACTCATATGAGAAAGTGCTCTAAACCACTATTGATCACAAAAATGCAAATTAAGACAACTCTGAGATACCACTACACACCTGTCAGATTGGCTAAGATGACAGGAACAAATAATGATGAATGTTGGAGGGGATGTGGGAAAACTGGGACACTGATGCATTGTTGGTGGAGTTGTGAAAGAATCCAACCATTCTGGAGAGCAATCTGGAATTATGCCCAAAAAGTTATCAAAATGTGCATACCCTTTGACCCAGCATTGCTGTTATTGGGCTTATATCCCAAAGAAATCTTAAAGAAGGGAAAGGGACTTGTGTGTGCAAAAATGTTTGTGGCAGCCCTTTTTGTAGTGGCCAGAAACTGGAAACTGAGTGGATGCCCATCAATTAGAGAATGGTTGAATAAATTCTGGTGTATGAATGTTATGAAATATTATTGTTCTGTAAGAAATGACCAGCAGGAGGAATACAGAGAGGCCTGGAGAGACTTACATCAACTGATGCTGAGTGAAATGAGCAGAACCAGGAGATCGTTGTACACAGCAACAGCAAGATTATATGATGATCAATTCTGATGAATGTGACTTTTTCCAACAATAAGATAATTGAGGCCAGTTCCAATGATCTTGTGATGAAGAGAACTATCTACACTCAGAGAGAGGGCTGTGGGAATTGAATGTGGATCACAACATAACATTCTCACTCTTTTTGATGTTGTTTGCTTGCATTTTGCTTTCTTACTCATTTTCTTTCCTTTTTGATCTGATTTTTCTTGTGCAACAAGAGAATTATATAACTATATTTATACATATTGGATTTAATATCTAAATAACATATATTGGATTGCTGCCATCTAGGGGAAGAGGTGGGGGAGGAGGAGGAGAAAATGTGAAACACGAGGCGATGCAAGGGTCAATGTTGAAAAATTATCCACGCATTTGTTTTGAAAATAAAAAGCTTAAAAAAAAAAGAATTGGTCCATAGCTTTGTGCAGTGTCAATATTATAGCCAATAAGTTTAACCTAGTCGTGATTATTGCTGATTGAAAGAACTGGTCCAGTTGTTGAAACAAAACTTCCACACATGAAAACAAATGTGAAAATCTACGATAAGTTTTCAATCTTTACAATGATGTCAATTGCAACTCATTCATATTTTCCCACACTGAGTCAGTGTGGGTCTTGTCCTTATCTATCCATTGTGCTGGGAAGCTCTTTGATTCTCTCAGCATTACATGAACACAAATGTTCTGCTTGTCTATTGGTTACTTCTTGGTTTCAAAACATGAATGGTGATGTTGTATGTCCTCCTTGGAGCTGCCCCAAAATGGAATGGGTTATGTCAAAAATGATATCCCCTCCTTGGATGTCTTCAAGCAGTTTGGATGACCTCTTGTCAGGAATGTTTTTGTGGGCATTTCTTTCGAAGATGTGTTAGATGAAGGGCTGTTGCAGCTCCTTTTAACTCTCAAATTCCATTGTTCTGGGAAGTTACATAATACCATAGAACAGTTTCTGATGAGTCGAAATTGAGGATTACCTAAAGGTTGATTGGCAGGTGTACGGTTGGCAGGAGCAGTCCAAAACACATCACCACTTCGGGGAGAAGCCGTGTAAAGCAACAGTACAGGATGGCATATAATTAAGCACTAAATTGAGTGGAACAGACTGACATACAAGAGTTCTATCCTGGTCAGAGCACAGCTGGGGTATTATGTTCCATTCGCCACATTTTAAGAAGGACATTAACAAGCTGGTGCTTATCCAGAGGAGGGCAACCAGGACAATGAAGAGATTCAAAACAGGTCATGGGAGAACCATTGGAAGGAGCTGAGAGATGTTTAAACTGGAGAAGGGGAGACTTGGAGGAGAGGATATGTGAGCTAATTTCAAAGATCAGAAGGACAGGTGAAAGTGAGATTAGACCTTTTTCAGAATATATGTCAGAGTTAGAGGGTAAAGAACCCTGTTCTCTAAACCTGTCAGAAGATCTGGATTCTAGTCTCTCCAGAGAGAGACCGCGGCACTGGATTTGTGTCTTTACAAACTAGTGTGAGAGACCATGGAAAAGTTATTGCTTTTGTCTGGGCTTCCCTTTTCCTCCTCTGTAAAACGGGACAAGGGACCCAGAAACTAGGTGGTTTCTAAGAATCCTTCCTGCTCAGAGGTTCCACCTTCTAGGATCTGACCCCAGGCTAGGAGAGACTCCACCCCCTAAATCCCTGCAAAAGTGAGGAACTGCAGAGGATGTGCTTGGCTCCCTCTGGCTGCAGGACTTTAATTTCGATGAGTAAAATTGGGCCCTGGGGATCCTGAAGCCTCATTTCTCTTCGTCACTGTTGGTGAATCAGAACAAATCGATTCCGCAGCAACTTTAATAAATTGATTCAATTTGGTGAACAAAAAAGGCAAAAAGCAGGGGAAATATGTAATGCTTGGAGCCACAGAGCTGAGCACTTAATCTCTGCTCTATAACCCCATCCCAAGGGCTGGCCCTTAAATAATTAAGCAGAATGAAAGTTGAATGTATGGTGCTTCTTTTTAGATACTGATTCTCGGAGTCCAGAGTGGCCCATGGATGAAGATGCATCACTGTCTCCGAGCCTTTAGCATAAACCTATCCACAACCTGTTGCCTGCCTTATGCAGTACACAAAGGCATAATGGAGAGGATAAGAGTCAGAAAGGCCCGAGTTAAAATTCTGCTTCTGATGCTCATAGCTATTTGACAGTAGCAAATCAATTAACCTCTTTGAGCTTCTGATTTCCTCATCAGCCAAATGCTGATAATAATACATCTAGCATTTATTTCCCAGGGTTTTTTTTTGTGGTTCAATTAAGATGATAAAGTTCAACTATTATTGTTCTTGCTATTTTTTTCTTTTTCATCCATTTATCTCACCTCGTCCTCTCTGTTTCTTTCTCTTTCTGTAAGTCTCCTTCCTTCTTTTTCCTCTTCCTTCCCCTTCTTTTTCTTCTTCTTCTTTATTCTTTTCTTCTTCTTCTTCTTCTTCCTCTTCTTCATTCTTTTCTTCTTCTTGTTGTTCTTCTTCTTGTTGTTCTTCTTGTTCTTGTTCTTCTTCTTTATTCTTTTCTTCTTCTTCTTGTTTTTGTTCTTCTTGTTCTTGTTCTTCTTGTTCTTGTTCTTTTCTTCTTCTCCTTCTTCTTTTCTTTTTCTCCTTCTTCTTTTCTTTTTCTCCTCCTCCTCTTCCTCCTCTTCCTCCTCCTCCTCCTCCTCCTCCTCCTCCTCCTCCTCCTCCTCCTCCTCCTCCTCCTCCTCCTCCTCCTCCTCCTCCTCCTCCTCCTCCTCCTCCTCCTCCTCCTCCTCCTCCTCCTCCTCCTCCTCCTTCTTCTTCTTCTTCTTCTTCTTCTTCTTCTTCTTCTTCTTCTTCTTCTTCTTCTTCTTCTTCTTCTTCTTCTTCTCTTTGTCTGTCTCTGTCTCTCTGTCTCTCAAAGTCCCATAGTAACATAGAACATAGTGCTAGAAGGGATTTTAGGGATCATTTGGTCCAATCCTTTAATTTTACAACTGAGGAAACTGAGTCCCAAAGAGAGAAAATAGTTCACTCAGAGTAACAGCTTATCAGTAGGAAATCTACTTTTAACACACTTCATGGCCAGGTCATGCAAGGCTATTTTAAAATGTATTATTGATAGCTTTTATTTTTACAGCATTTTCATTTCAAATATGTCCATCTTTCCCAGTCCCAGAAAAAATTGTTTCATACAAAAGAATTTTAAAAAGAGAAGAGAGGGAAAAAAGCATTTCTGCTAAACTTGCAAATATCAACCAAGTCTGAAAGTGCATTTAACTTACTTATAGTTCCCCTACTCCTGCAAAGAATGAAGGAGGTAGATTTTCTCATCATTTCTTCAAGATCAAGCTGGCCATTTTTTGATCTTTCTCATTTACATTGTTGTAGTCTTTGTGTGTATTGTTTCCCTGCTTCAATTTTTTTCACTTTGTGTCAGTCCATCTAAGTCATTTCAACTTTTTTCTGATTTCTTCTTAGTCATTATTTCATATATCACAATCCTATTGCATTCACATACCAAAATCTGTTTGACTTTTCATCTAATCAATAGATATCTATTTTTTTAAATTTCTTGTCCATAACAAAAAAAGTACTGCTATGACTATTTTGGTATTTATGGGATCATTCTTTTTGTTCTTGACATCCTTGAAATATTATGCTTGGTATTGATTAGGAACTCTGGGTCAAAGGATATGAATATTTTAGTCATCTTCTTAGCATAATTATAAATTGATTTCCATAGTAGCTGAACCAATTTACAATCTTACCTGCAGTGTACTAATGTGCCTATCTCTCCACCTTTTCAGTGTTAACTTTTGTCATTTTGTCAGATTTCTGCATATTAAAAAACAAGGAAATCAACTGCTTCCTTGTTTTAATTGCTGTATCAGTCAAGGAAAAGTCATTCCCCAAAGCCCAGCCAAGGCACTTCTTGAGACACTGACCAAGCCTAGTCTCAGAAACTTGGCAAGTTATCAGAGTTTGTGTTCAGGCTATTGGACCAAAGGTCCATTTCAGGCTATTGACTCCCAAAGATCAGTTTCTTGTATAGGATTGCTTACCTAAGCCAGTACTTTTACTTCAGAGAAATTCTCCAAACAAGATTCCAGTTTAGCTGGTGTAGGTTTTTTTTAAGCAGAAGTAAAGTGTATGCATGGACAAAAATGTAGCTGCTCTTTTTGTGCAAAGGAATTGAAAATTGAGTGGCTGCCTATCAATTGAGAAGTGGCTGAATAAGTTTTGGTATATTGGAACGGAATACTCCATTCCAGTGTCCATGATTAGAAAAGCCAACCAACATACCTTTATTAAGTGCCTACTATGTGCTAAACACTGGAGATACAAAGAGAAAAAGAAAAACAGTTCCTGCCTTCAAGCATACATTTTAACCAATGAGGCAAAGTATTCCGTGCCATCCATGGAAATAGAGAGCTTCAGAAAAGGAGTGTTTTAGTGGGGAGAGGTGAGTTCTATTCTGAAAATGTATTAAGTATTAAGATGCCTTCTTGGTATAGTGGATAGAGCATTGAGCCTGAAGTCAGGAAGCTTTATCTTCCTGAGTTTGAATCTGCCTCAGATACTTTCTAGCTGTGTGACCCTGAACAAGTCACTTAACCTTTTTGCCTTAGCTTTCCTCATTTGTAAAACTAGCTGGAGAAGGAAATGATAAATCACTCCAGTGTCTTTACCAAGAAAACCCCAGATGGAGGGTCAAGAAGAGTCAAATATGACGTACAAAATCATGAAACATCTAGTTTGAAATGTCCAATAGGAAGTTAATGGTGAGGTAGGACAGGTGTTCAGAAAAAAAAATAGGACTATAAATAAAAATCTGGTTTTGTGATATTCTTTATGTCCTGCTCTTCCAGACACAAGTTACTGAAAACTAAAATTCTTTACAACAGAAGTCTCTTCCTCCCCACTATCTCTACAGGATATAGATGTACCAGCTGGCATCTTTTTAATAAAAGGTCTGTGCTTCTCATCTCTTCCCTATCACTCCTAATAGGCTCATTAATATTCCTGCTCTGAGCCTCTCAGATGGATTCCAACAGTCTGTTTTATTCATCTCTGAGAATAAAGCAATCCATTCCCAACCAAACCTTATGACACAGGGACAGACCTAGACCCAGAATAGAGAACTACAGGAGAGGATTTCTGGAGGCCCTTCCCAGTTTGGGCGATTTTTATTTCTCCTTCTTTCTCAGATTTTGGTTTTATAAGGAAGGAAATAGGGATAGATCTGGAGAGCAGAAAAGAGGAAAGGGAGAACAGATTAGATTTAAGACCACAGGCAGTCTGATTATCTTCCCCCATAATAAGCATTTTAGTAAATGCCTACTATGTGATAGGCACTGTGTGAAGCACTAGA